>NC_133122.1:43803683-43940793 GCF_033568475.1 Henckelia pumila
GTGATTTCGTGGAAAGGATGTAAATCAGCATGTTATTTCCGCAGAAATTAGTCCCTAAAGCATCTCTGGAATCTCCACTATTGTGATGAACCTTTCTTTTTACTTAAGATGTAGGTCCTTGATTGTCAAATTCCATTCCATCCAGTAGGTCTGTGCTTTTCCTGTCTTGGGGTGTGACAGCACACATTCTCTCCTCAATCCATGGTTCTTTTTTTTTTTTTTTTTTTTTTTTTAATTTTTTATGTCCATGTCTTGTATATACACCAAAAATAAATCGATTTTATGTTGATATGATTAGGGAGCTGGATCTTTTCTTTGTCACTCGCGGATCTCCCTGTCCGCCTTTTGTGATGATATTGTTTACATATCTAGATATATTATCGTTTCTTAAAAAATAATAATAATATCATAAAATGTTTACGCTTTTATGATATTTTCGTTTTTTCAGAGAATATATAATATTTGATTTTTCCCCTAGAAGTTTGTTTTCCTCCTTCTTCTTGCTTGACAACCATTTGAAAAAAATGGGCTCCTCGAAAGTAGTTTGTGTCATCCCAATCCCGCTTAAAAATCACATCTCAAGATCCAGTCTTTAGCAAAGTATGTGGATGATTTTTATATTTCAGTTCTTTCTGGCTGGTATATTTCTAGTTTGCTTATGCACCTAAAAAGTGATGGAGGAAATTTATATATCTCTGCCTTTATTCTGAGGTTCACAAACGATTATTTATGCAGTTGCCATCATCATGAATTCATGATGGAACACACTTCCACGTAGTCCCTTGGTTTTCAATTTGCTTAAAAACTTGAAGAGTTTCCAATCTCTGCAGCGACCAGCTGATGTCAGCCGTCGCAAAAAGCCATTGGCAGTAAGGTTTCCATATACGTCTATTGAACGTTTGTGGTGCGTGCTCGAGGAATCAGTTAGACTTGGGCACAGGATTGATCAGCAGTGTGAAAAGCTGAAAAAGTTATTCAATGGGGTGTTGTTGAACCATCTCAATCTTGTACGTTCTTTATTCTACTCCGCCATTTTACATCCGACCTGGATGTGGTGTGTGTTATAGTTGGGATGCTCGTTTGTTAGAAGCTGTTATCCTGTGAGTGAATTGGCTAAAGTTATAAGGCGTTTGGCTGCTAAAAAAACCTTGTAAATGGCCTGTAGCAGTATGTGATAACGACTAATGGGTACCAATATTCACTTCATACAAACCATTATCACACCAAAATAATTGGAGTAATGGTGTCAGCTGAGATACCATAATATACTGAAAATTTTTTTTAAGTAAAACAAATCAACATTGGATACCGTTATGATGTATACAATTGTTTGTCAAAGCGATCTCCTATTATTGACTGAAGTGATGGCTGTTCTGTTTACGAAAAAACTCAGCGGAAAGTGGACACGAGATGATTGCCCGGTCTTCCATAATTCTAAGCTTATCAGTAGTCTATTCCTGCTGCACTGTGAGGACTTTGAAAGCCTGGAGAGATTCAGGTTTTTACATTCCTGGGCATGTTAAAGACTTTGTGTCGCACATTCAGAGTTGCTTTGATCGACATTTGTTTCGGCTCAAAGCTGTTCCCAAGAGTTTACTTATTGGCTTTGAAGTTCAAATTCATCCCCGGGAGGCAGGGCCACATTTGTTATCCACCGTTATCTTTTCCGGTAGGTCAACCTAAACTTTTGTGGTTGAAGGCACAATCGAGTGTATTATTCATTTTGCTCATGAAGTTGTATTTATTTTCTTTTTGTACGAGTGATGTTTGTCTTAAAGAACGGAATTACAAGAAACTTTCAAGCTGGATGTATTTATTTGCTGGATTATATTGTTACATAATCCATAATCCATATTAGCAGCTCTTTTGATTTTGATGCTTCCCAATTGAAGTTATCGTTGTACTATTTGCATTTATTATTTCTCCGTAGACGTTATTTTTACTTCTATGACCAACTCTATTCTTCTTTTTATATTTTTACTTTTTAAAAACATATCTCCGCTTATTCATATCCTCTTCACAAGGCGAAAACAAAAAAAAAAAAAAAAAAAGAACCAAGGGATGACTTCATTTCATCAACCATATCAGTGTGTGGACGAGTTTTTAAAAGCAAAGGAATAGAGTCATGGTACTCCATTTTTAGCTTCCTTTGGGCAGTGAATTGCAGTAACTTCAGGCGGACGTGTGCAGGCATCCTTCATAGTTGCAGCAAGCTGAGCATACGAGGTTCCTCAGAGGTTCTCTCTCGTTGAAAAATGAGATTTCATCACCCTCGCTAACACAAGCTTATTATGGCTTCCACATGCTTGAAAGATGCACTAAAATTTGACCTCTTTTTTGATCTTTCTGACACATTCCAAAAAAATCCATGCACCCATATTAACAGCTTCTCCACCTTGTTAGAACCCTTGACAGTATTGAAGCCTCTTGATAAACATAACAGCAAAAACCATTGCCTTCAAGCTTGGCTTAGCTGTGCTTGTTTGCAACCACACACCCAAACGTTTAACATAAGGTTGAAAGATATCCTTTGCATTCGGGTGACTACATTCTATTGAGTCCCACCACCCTTGGTCTTCTTTTCCGATCCAAATCTGTTCCAGAGACTCGGGATGCAGCACATAGAAAGGAAGCATCTTTAATTTATAGCATTGAAGGAGTACAATATTCTCGATAGAATCACATAATATCGTCTCCCTGCAGATGCTTTTTAATTGTGGCAACCATTTCAAAGAGATTCTTCTTAGCTTCGTTAAGGTGATAATGGCTCGATCTTCGTGAGAAGAAGAATACAGCATTGAGCAGGGACTGATGCTAGTTGATTCTGAGTTATTATCTTCGTCAGTCTCTATTATTTCCTCCAATTCTGCACATTCAGATATATGAATCTCCTCAAGGTTGCTAAGATTGTGCAGCAGCCTCAGTGTGAACAGCTTCCTTATTTTGTTGCAAAATTTGATATGCAAACTCTTTCAGACAACAGAAGGTGCCGTACAGAGGTGCAGCTGTCACAGCTACATCACATTTTATGAGAGAAGTGAGATCAGGTAACATATAAAGAATCAGTCTTTCGAGGCTTCGGAATGGGATGCAGCACGGCATTTGTTCTCCTTTCATTGGGTCACTGGGATTGTATCTTGAAATGCAACGTAACTTCGCATCGCCGAGTCTCAATATTTTCAAGCTAGTTAAATAGTTCAATGATGGAAATATATCTGACAAGCTGCTATTCAGGCCAACACATTTAGATATTACCAATTGTTGGATGTTCTGTGGCAGCAAAACTTTGTCTGCTCTTCCTCTTTCTCTCGTGAAGCAGTATCCTTTCAAAGTCAGCAGTTTACAACTTAATATTATTTTGTTCGATTGAACCAATGATCCAGAATCGGACTTACCTACAGAAATATTGTAAAAGCTAAGTTTCCCATGTCTTTGTTGGGATATGATGAATTTGTTGAGATCATGCACATCACAGAACGATCCCTGAAATTCTTCCAACTTTTTCAACCATTCCATCTCTTCTCCTCTCACTTGAAGATGATCAGGAACAATAAGGCGTTCCAGAAGGGAGAGTTTCGGAAATAATCCAGCTGGTATCATTTTGAGACTGCTCATATCCCCCAAATTTAGAGACTTGAGATTGATCAAATTTTTGCATGCCTGGAGCAATTCTTTGATTTGATTCTTGTTGAGATCAAGTTCTTTCAGCTCCACGAGTTTTGTTAGAGGTGGCAAATACTTGAGGTCAAGACAGTGTGCTAGTAACAGTGTATTAAGATTCCCCAATTCGTCTACAGAATTCCGGTAACGCCTGAATCCAAGTGTAACTTAAGTCTAGAACTCGAAGACCACGCATATGCAGAAAAAAACTTTCTGGAATCACCTCAAGAGGATTTCTTCGCAAAATCAGAGACGAGAGCTTGTGGCATTTGGGTGAGAAGCAAGGAGGAATGATAGATATCTTGTTGCACATCAAGGATATCTTATCCAAATCCTCTTGCCAATCCTGCTCCGCAGGCATTCCATACAGCTGAAGCCCGGCTTTGACCATGAATTTGGGATCACTACTTGTGACCCTGAGGGCCATGTCTCTGATCAAGTCGTGAATCTTCACACGTCCATAGTCAGTTCTTTCTAATAAGGAGGCATTCTCCAACTTATTCAGTACTGAGTGGCCCTGATCAAAGTTGGCTTGTCTACTCTTCCTTTTATCCATCAAGTCCTCGGAAATAAATTTGGCAATCAATTCTTCTCTTGGAATCCTGTAGCCTTCAGGGTACAACGAGCAGTATAGAAAACAACGCTGCAACTTCGGATCCCTCAAGCGGTTAAAGCTACAAAATAGTACAGGGAAAACCTCGGTTTCCATGTCATCTGTCCCCATTGAAGATTCTTTCAGTTCCTCTAATGCGTCTCTCCATTCATGAATGTCTGTGAGACCTCTCATGCTTCCACCAATCGTTGTAATTCCAAGTGGCAAGCCAGCACACATCTTTGCCACATCTTTTGCAACTTTTTCTGTTTCATGAGAAAGTTTTGTGCCACTACCAAGCTTGTTCAAGAACAATTCCCAAGCTTCCACCTCACATAGAACATCAACTTTTATGTTCTTTTCACAACCCATTCTATTACAAACATCCACTGATCTACTAGTTATCAGCAACTTGCTTCCATTTGTTCCAAGTGGAATTCCTATCTTTTCAATCTCAAAATTCTTCCACACATCATCCAAGATCAGCACAAATCTATTTCTCCTCTTTAGTGCCTCGAACAACCGTGCAGCTCTATGATTTTCATTATTTTCATTGGAGAGATCTAGGTTCAGAAACATGGGCAATGTCATTCTGCAATTTGTGAATGCTGGAGTCTTGTGAGACATCTATCCAATACACATAACAGTTGAATGTAGGATCACTCAGGAGTTTGTCGTGGATATGCATCGCTAATGTTGTTTTACCGACTCCTCCCATTCCATATATGCCAATTCGTAAGGCACCGTCATTCATTAACCACGTCCAAACAGTCTTCAAATTTTGTTCTAAAGCTCGTTGCCCTCTACATTTTGTGGTCACTAATGGCCTCCCTTCGTCTTGCAAACTTCAAGAAAAAACCCCTCAGCAAATTTACCACATTCAACAAGTTTATCAACCTCCAACTTCATCTCCTTCATAAGGCTTCCCAGATGTAGACGGGAATTAAAGTTATAAAATCTTGTTTGCTGTAATTGTTGGTTCAAGTTGTCCAATTCAGTTTTCTTTACATCCACTTTCTCTAGCCAATCTTTAACTTCTCTCTTTCTTTTTCTACCAGTGTGGACTTCTTCTTCACGCAACATGGTACGCACATCAGCTGCTCGGTTTCCTAGAGCTTGGATTTCACTTTCAAGAATTCTCATTTTACCCTCAGTACCATAAGAGTCGCGGATCTTTTCCGCACCAAGATTTGCCAACTTCTCCACCATGTTTGACAGCATCTCAGCCATGTTAAACTTCTGAAAATAATTCAAGACTTATCTCATATGATCACGACGGAAGCAAACTTGAAAGTATCGAATTTCAAATCTGATAATTATCCAGTTTCAAGTACTGGCACCAATCACAATCAAATCACTGCTTGGTGAGCATATCAGCATGGCAGAGAGGGAGAGATCATGTATTCAAACCATTGATTTCTTAAAAATTGTGAACTGCAGAAGTCAGCTCGTAATTACCTGTAGATCTTAATAAACATGATCTGAAAAATCTTGGGATTTTACTGTTCAAATTTGTCTTTTATCTTTTCAATCAAACTAAATTTTATGTTAGTTTACTCGAACAAAAAGTTCACAACTATCCAAGGTAAAAATCCAGCAGTGTCATTCAACCTGTATATAACACATATAAAAGCCGGATCAAAGCAAAAGCTTCATAAATCGATAGCCCGTTATTATCTAGAAATTAATGAACGATGCAAACAGGCAACCACGAAATAAATTCACGAATAGCGATCGTGTATGTTAACATTTTAAAGAACAGAAAAAAAAAATAGAAATCTTGCAATGAACATATATAATACTATGAGCAAACTCAGTAAATTAATCATTCAACGTACCTTATGAAAAGTTAATCACCAGATTCGGAGCAGCCAGCACAAGCAAAACTACACTTTCAATAGAAAAGTCAACTTTCTAAATAGTGGGAAAGATAAAATAAAATTTTAATGAAAAAAAAAGTGCTAATTGCATTAATCTCCCTCTCCCCTGTGCAAAGTCTAAAAATCATAAAATCCCCTAAAAATATTAATAAGCTAATGGATCCCTCAGTTTTTTTAAATATAGCACATTTCACCCTTATGTTATATAAACGCAGACACATTTATACCTTATCATAGGGGTTTTTATGCTAATTTTTTTAAAACATAGGGTCTAACATGCTATTAATTTTATACAGGATATTTTATATTTTTTAAACTTTTCACAAAGAATGTTAATGCAATTAACCCTCTATAAAAATATAAAATTGTAAGGGTGGGTGCGGGCCGGTCCAATTTATTTTGGTTTGGGTGGGTAGTTCAGGTACCCAAAAATCGGGTATTTGACTTCTACTAATATATGATCCGAAGAAAATCACTTCTCGAAAATCACTACCCGACTTTCGGTTATTCTAGAAAATTCGGATAGTTTTGAGTATAAATTTTAGCCTTATGTATGATGTCGATTGATGGAAAAAGAGTTTTGCAATGTGTTTACACGGGAGAGTGTTATTTATAAAATGTTAATTACATTTCGCCTCATCTAATTAAATTAATCAATAGTTATTGGACAAATTTTTAATTCCAACAATCAAATATGAAATTAAATATTTAAAATATAGTACAATATATATAAGATTTAAAACATTAAATCAAATTAATATATCAAAATTTAAACCGTATTTTAACAATTGTTAAATAATGAGGTTATTAATGGTATTATTATTGTAATTATTACTATTATTATAAAAGATAAAATTTATGAGGAAATATTAAAATATAATTATTATAGTAGTTTGGTACATTAAATTTCGAGTTTGGGTCCGACTTTTTTTTTAAACTACCCGACACTAAACTACCAGTCTACCACCTCTCCGTAAAACTGTTAAAAATTTTTTTTTTTAGTGATTTTGCCTTTATCTGCTAAAAAATATCAAACACATGCATATTCCATAAAGTTAAAAAAATAATATCCTATAATATAAGGTTCTTGTAATTTGGGAAAAATTAATTCAGTCGAAAAACTAACATGGGACGGAATTCCTGTCTGAATTTGAATTTCAAAAATCAAATTAGTTTTTTTAAAAAATAAAAATAAAAATTGCATGTGATGTGAACAATCGGTAGGTAAGTTAGATCTTACCTATACAGACACTGTCTTGAGGTAGATCTAACGGTGGACATTTATCAATAAATGTGAGATACATTATTTTTTAGTGGACCCCGCGTGTATTGATAAATGAGGACCTTTAGATCTATCATGAGGGTAATGCCTGTATAGGTAGGTTGAAATGAACCCAATCGATACGGGGATTGTTAGTATTAATATTTAATTGTTGAGGAACATAAAATTAAAAAGAAATTGTCAAAACTTATATAAGCAATCATTTGGTTGATTATTTAATACAAGGCATCTAATCTATGTTTGTCGGGTGGTACGCACTTTAAATAATTAGTTGATGGATCCGTTAAATTTGAGAAATTAAATGTAAAATTTATCCACGGCTAATTATTTTATTATTGGACAAAGTATACCAAATAAATATTCCATATATATATATATATATATATATATATATATATATATATATATATCTTGACCAACATCTGTCAAATTGGAATTAACAAAAAGATCCATAATATATAATTAATGCGACGTAATCCATACAAATTAACAACCCGATTTCTGTCAATCATCGCCCATGTCAAAGATATCCCTGCAGTCGGCCTCACTAAAATAATATTATTCAAGTTTATAATCGTTTTTTTTTTAAAAAAATAATTTATAATCGCTTTTGCAATCAGAATAAATATTAAAGTTGTATCTGTATAGAAGGATTCAAATTCAACCCAATGGTATTTATGGTTAATTAGCAAAGATCCTAGAAGTTATATACATATGGTATCATAGTATCGGAGTTCAGACACACGTATCATTCGTTTCATTTCATCTAAGCTATTTTTTGGGATGATTTAGGTTCAAGTCAAAATCTTTACAGAAACAATAGATCAAAATCTAAATCCATATAGTAGTAGAATGAATTTCAATGATTTTCAAATGACTCAGTGTGTGGACTTAAAATCATCATAAATATTATATAAAAATAAAAAAATGAAATTGAAGTTCCATCGATATTCCAAACCTTGAATAATTATTGGTAGGAACTTGTCAATCAGATAAATTTGGATACTATCATATAATCGTAAACATTCAAAATCAAATCAATCATGATTTTTTTATTTTTTTTTTGCCTTCCAAAACAAGATCGATATTCAATGATGCCGAGTGGGTTCAAACTTCAAATTGATGCTACTCGTCAAAGTTACCTCAACAAATTTAAGAGGATATTATATATAAATATATAGAATAGCATATATGTGTATTTTGAAGTAGCCAAAAAAATAAAATAAAATCAATTTAATACTTGTTTATTTTTCTATTACCCTTAGGAATACAACTTATTTTGGTACAGAAGGATGATGTTGGCCATGTGAAAAGGAATCCAAAATCTGGCAAATTCCATCTATTTCTTCCATTAATAAGCATCTCAAATTTCTTTTAAGTATATATATATATGCTCAATCACACGGATCTACATATATATATATAAACTCATTGGTAACGTTTTTATATATATATATAAATGCATGAACAATCGTCCCTTCAAGAACTAGTGTATTCGTCGTCCCGGCCCTATGGAATTCCAAGGAAGATACCAGAGGCTTCGCGTTGTTAATCAAGAGAAGCCCGCGCGTAAAAGATCGTGTTGGATGAGAGGAAGAATTAGAGGTGTGAAGCTATCAAGGTACAGAAAGTTGAATTGGAAGCCATTCTCATTCCCTTTTGTTTTTTCAAGAAAGATTGTCAAAAGATTGATGATGAATATGGATGAAGCTTATCCTGGAATTATCTTCTCTTGTCAATGGGGACTTCCTATTCTTTCTCATTAATTAATTAATATTGATCGATGTGGAAAAAATAAGAAGAGAATTTAGAGAAATGTATTTTAATTTTTGATAGGGTTAATGTTAACGTGCATACATGCATGAATGATTTTAGTGACATGATTTTTCGAGAAATCCAAGTCCAGTTTCATTGCATGCAAATTTTGCTATTTTGTTTTACTGGAATCATTTAAAACATTGAATATTTAATCGATCAATCAAGCAAATGTAAGTAAAGGTGAAGTGTTTGAGATGTCACATATCGGCCTAATTATGACATATATAGTGGCGAAGGTACATGTTGGGAGCGTGGCCAATTTATTATTATTATTATTATTATTATTATTATTATTATTATTATTATTATTTATATATATCAATTTTATAAAATTTTTACATTAATTTGATATTAGTCTGGATGACTCGATTCAAAAAATTAAACGATTTCAAAATTTAAAATTTTAAGACTGGCTCCGCTATTGGCTCATGAATAGAGTTCCTGGAGGCTGAGGGAAGTGTCGATGCTACCCACAGGGCGTAGCGTGGCAGATTTTGATTGGTCAAAATCAATGGGCTCCACATGGGACCCATTGTTTTTGACCAATCATGGGTTACACGTTGTCCACATGATAGTATTATGTGGGTAGCATGTACAAAACCTGAGACCCAAGAGTTTCATATATGAACTTGGACAATCTTCGCTTATTGAGTTAGCTTTTGGGGTGGAATACTTTAATTAGATATTAATCTACAATATTAGGGAGTGTTTGAAATCACTAAAAAAAAGTGATTGTTAGCTTTTGGCTTTAAAAAATTATTTTTGTGTGTTTCTTAAACCTAGATTATGTGTTAGCTTATGCTTAACTTAATTAAAATCCAAAAGCTGGTCATGTGATGATTATGATTCTCCAAAAGTGATTTTAATAAGAAGATCATTGTTAAAATCACTCTAATCACTTATCAAACACTACCCAACTTTGAGTTTTAGATTCTCACATTTGTTTCCAAACATTATCAACTTTTGATTTTTCTTAATTTTTTTTATAATTTATAAATTAATCGCTTCTACAAAAGCACAATTTATTGCAAACACTCCCCTAATAGAAAGAATTCAACGTGAGTTTTGAAATGAAATTTCCCAAAAGATTAGTAAACACTAAACAACACTAGTAATCTCGAAATCTTTATCAATGTTTATATATCTACTTGAACATATATGAAGTTCGCCCAAAATTATCCATTTATTGAATAAAAATACCTAAGATTGGATGGGTGCAGTCGATATTAAATCTTCCTTCCTTCCTTCTCTCACCATAAATATATCATTAGATTGCTTTGCAATCCGATATTTTGAAACCACCACAATTGATTTCCATCATTGATTTTTTTCTTGAAACCAAAATATGAATCTTGAATATAATTTCAAAATAAATATCTAAAAATATAGATGCAAGCATTGCATGAGGGAGTCACAAAATGTGGTTTTTGTATTTTCGCTTCAGTTGTATTTTAAATTATGATAGTATTAAAAAATATTATTTTCACTATTCTATCAATATATGTAATTACTTATTTTTCAAAATATTTTTTTAAAATTCTATTTAAAAAGATGTTATTTTAAGTGTTGTAATTTTTTTTTATTCAAACCGTTATTTATATTGAATTGATTTTCATTAAATAAATAAGGTCGTAAATTAAATGAAACTAAGAGTTTTAATAAAAAAATTATTTTAAATAGATTTATCAGATATTATATACATATAATAACAAATATGTGCAAAGTAAACAAAACCGAAAAACAAATACCAAATTAAGCATGAAGATTGTGCTTGATTCGTAATCTAAATAATAAATAATAATGTATGGTTAACTAAATATCATTTTTATGGATACCATATTTAATTGAACAATTGTCAATTGCTATGGTAACACAAAATTCAATCATATTTAAATTTGGAAAATTTATTTTTGAAATGAGATATTAAATTTTACCAAGAATTAGTATTGAATTTAGATTGAGAGAAAGGTAGAAAATATTTTTTTTTTAGAATTTTATAATTATGCAAAGCTATATTGTATAATCTTTACTATCTTTACTATTTTATAAAATAAGAACATGTTAGAATAATTACTCTGGAGGATGCCAAAAAATTTTCCCAATTTGTTTCCCAAGGCTTTGGATGGATGGATAGAATTCAATATGGACAAAATAGTAATTTATGATTCTACCACGTTTTTTCTCTCAAATTACTGTACACGTTCAGTTGTTCTATTTCCATATATTTCAAAAATTAAACCCCTCAATGTCTTCTAATCTTATCAACTGCTCACATGATCCGTTTTATCGATAAAGTTCAACCTACCTTAAGGGTTTTATCCTAACCATAAATTCAATATCTCATGATTTGCCACATCAAGTATATCACATTAATTATACTCATTTGTAAAAATATTAACCATCAAATACATGATTTGAGTAATATTTTTTTATCCTCTTCCTTCTCGTCAACTTATTTCCCATCAGTTTATGTGACCCTTTTTTATCATTTTTCCTTTCAGTTTCTTTTATACATGCAACGCGTCATGTGTGTCACTGTGTGCTTGGATGCCTAAAAAATAGAATTTGAAATTGGATTTAAAATTGAAATTGGAATTGGAATTGGAATTGGAATTGGATTTTAATTTCATGAAATTCAAATTCCATTTTGGTGTTTGGAAAAAAGTTAAAATACATATTGAAATTTACTAGCATAACTTTTAGGAAAGTGATATTTTGTAAAAAAAAAAAAAAGTTAGGAAAACTTAAATTTATAACTTAAAGTTTATAAATTTATTATTAGAAATAATTTTATTGTTTTTATAAACTCAAATCCCATGAAATCTCATAAAATCCGACCAATTTTGTAAGATTTCACTTAATTAAATGAAATCACATGAAATCCCATCAAATACCAATCTCATTTTAAAATTCAATTTTGCCAAACACTATCCAGTCCACCAAATACTTCCATGTAAATCCGTGATTTCGTTGATCCGTGATTTCAAACACTGAGTATGGAATGAGAATCGAATTCTCATATATTATTATTATATTATTTAACACCATCCAAACTCTGCCACCCCGTCGGCTGCTCAGAAAACTTATCAAGGTACTGTCTCCGACCTCAGCAACCAAATCGACGCGAAGGTTTTCTGTTGATTTCGGTTAAAGTTTCGAACTTTTCCTTGATTGAGGTTTTATGTTTTAATTATATGGTGATAATGCCAATTTTTTTAAACAAAAGTGCGATGAAGTCATTTGAGATCATGTTTGTTTGATTCTTTTGGCTCTTTCATTTGGATTTTTAATGGGATTTGGGTTTTTTTCCCCTCGTAACAACAAAATCTTGGAATCCCTCTTTGTATTTTGGCGCATGATTTGTTATGGTGGCTGTTATCTGTAGAAGTTTGCGTTTGCCAATAATGGATTTGGAATTTGGATTATGCAGAAATCATGAGAGTGATTCATAATGCATTTTAACTAAGTGGGAAAAAGTAGTGTACCAACAAATTAAAATTTCTTACCACTTCATCTGTGACGTGGGAAGAAATTACCCAGCGTTGCTGGTTCACTCGTATGGAGCATATTCCCTGCTGAAATATTGTGGGATATGCTTTGGGGATTGAGCCATCCCTCTCGCTCATGCACATCCCTCGATTTACCCTCCGCATGAACCAATGGTTCTCTGACTCATATGAAATGGGATCCCTTCGGGGTCAACCCTTTTAAAGATAAAACCGGTGATGGGTTTTACTAGTGCAAACAATCAAAAACAAAAACAACTAAAATCCATCGCCGTGTTTTAGCGACGGGGATGAAGTGGGAAGAAATTTGTTCGGCATCAATATATATATATTATTTCTATTTGAAGAAATTGTTGGGGATTTTAGAATAATGAAACGCAATTATATGCGCATACTCCAGGTGACTGATCATTAGAAATCCCCAGTGTAGGAAAGATGGATTGACACTGTTTTATATACGGATTTTTGTTTTGGTTAAATCCGAATGACACGTATGTGTGCCTTCCACGTTTAAACGAGTATCATTGACTCCACATTGTTGAGCAAAAGACTTTTTCTTTTTAACCTAATATTTGATCCCATGATGTATATCTTTATTCAGTAAACGTGAAGGGCTTGTCTTGAATTGGGAAGCAAGATTTCTAGTGCTGAGGTTGGAGATACTCTTCTCTCAAACAATGTCAAAACAATGTCAAAGTACTGCAGAGTTGATTATCGTTACTTATAAAAGAAAAAGTACTGCAGAGGTGATAAGTAGACACAGTTTCCCTATATGTGAGTTGCCGGTCCACATATTTTGTGATATTTTGTCTAGGCTTCCGCTGAAGAGTATATCACGATGTCGAAGTGTTTGCAAGACGTTTCTCGACCTTCTCAAGGATCCTTATTTTATCAAATTACATTTTGCCAGATCACCTACCTTAACAACCTATCTTCTTTTGCTTGAGAACCAGGGGATGATGTGTGTGGTTCTCCGCTTTCTTACCTTTAATCACGATGAAGTTGGTGTGTCCTTGTGCTCCGGCGATGATCAAAGTTTTCATCTTGACTTTTTTGATAGTCGGCATATGGCGTGTCAGATTGGTGCCTACCTTGATCCACCAATTGCGTGTCAGAATGGTGCCTACCTCCTTCCACAAATCCGAAGGCTTGATTTTGTTGGTTCATGCAATGGACTGCTGTGTTTGTATGTTGACTCACCAACGCCCTTCTATGCAATATGCAACCCTCTATGCCGCGAAATGGTAATGCTTCCTAGCTTGGTTGTCTCAGCTCCCCCGTGCAAACAATTCCGGATTCGGATATTGCCCAAAGACCAACAAGTATATATAAGGTTATCAGTTTCATGCACCTTACTTCCATCGACCCCGTGACTTCTGGAGAATCGAAAAGAATGGTAGCTAACATACACACACTTGGTGCAGATTCATGGAGAAGGCCAGGTTGAAAATTCCCCTAGTCCAAAACACAAATCATTTGATCCTCTTCTGAATGGTGTACTCCACTGGATAACGGACAGTCATAAACCTTGTGAGCTTGTCAGTTCCTTCAACTTGACAACAGAAACATTCAAGTTTGTCCCACCTCCAGCTCACTTCAGTCTACAATATGTACATGAACAAAATCTCCTGGATCAATATTGGGGTCCTAAAGGATTGCCTCTGCATCTGCTACATTTACGAGAACGGTGATTTCGAGGTTTGGTTGATGAAGGAATATGGAGTTAAAGAATCATGGACCAGACATGTCAGCATTGACACGAAGTTGTATGCCGTTGAGGATCTGCAACGACCTATAAAATTTTTGAACAACGGCGATCTGTGGTTTATGTCTAGTTCAAAAACTGTTGTTTCTTTTAGTCCAACTAAAAAAACTTTCAGGGAGTTGAGAGGATTTGCAGCCGGGAAAAGTGAGATCACAGCGCATGATTTCAGCTTCATATCCCTCGAGGATGTTGTGGGAGCAAAATGTAAATATATAGGCATGAGACTGAAAAACCTCGAGTCTTTTTGGTGATTTTTAGTAGTTTCTTTATACGTCGGTCTGGTTTTCCACGTTTTGCAATTACTGCGAATGGTTTTGTGGTTTTCAACATTTTAATTTTTTTGTATTTTAATTATTGTTTATAAAATTACTTTCATTTCTTTGCAATTTGTATCAAATTGCAGCGATTCTGAAAAAAACATATAGTTAGCCATGTGAAAAGGAATCCAAAATCTGGCAAATTCCATCTATTTCCATTAATAATCATCTCGAATTTCTTTTAAAGTATATATGCTCAATTAATCACACGGATCTACATATATATATAAACTCATTGGTAACGTTTTTATATATATGCATGAGCAATATTCGACCCTTCAAGAACTAGTGTATTCGTCGTCCCGGCCCTGTATATGGAACTCCAAGGAAGATACGAGAGGCTTCGCGTTGCCAATCACGAGAAGACCGCGCGAACAAGACCATGTTGGATGAAGAAATTAAGAGGAAGAGTGTGAAATGAATTGGAAGCCATTCTCATTCCCTTTTGTTTTTTCAAGAAAGATTGTCAAAAGATTGACGATGAATATGGATGAAGCTTTCTCTTGTCAATTGGGGACTTCCTATTCTTTCTCATTAATTAATATTGATCGATCGATGGGGAAAAAATAAGAAGAGAATTTAGAGAAATGTATTTTAATTTCCGAGAGTTTCACATATGAATTTGTACAATCCTCATTCTTTGAGTTAACTTTTGGGAGTTGAGTTAAATTTAAGTCTACAATCTTTAACATGAAGAACTTATTAACACGCATTTAATAAATGATTTTCATGGTAATAATATATACTTTTTGAAAAAAAAAATTATTACGTGTCTTAGTGATGTAATCAATATAATCTTCGACATTACAACTAATAAAAATATTTGCAACAGGTTTGAACAATGTAACACTTGCAGTTTCAATGCTTGTATTATTTACGGTCGTGATTATTTTACATTCACATTAACAGTTTAGAATAAGACATTATCAATAATTCATGTAAGCTTATAAATATAAGTGTTACCAGGGGCGTAGCCAAAAAAAAATTTCACCCTGGGTAGACTGATTCCATGAAAAATTTAAAATAATTTAAATAAAATATTTAAAAATTAAAATATATTAAAAATATAATTTATATTCAAAGAACACTCGCAAAACATTTAATGATAACTATAAATATTATATAGTGACAAAAAATATAAACTACTAAAGATGTGATCGATGTTACAAGTGATATGACTTCGAAAAAATGTTGGTGGTTGTAAAAAAAATTAAGTTATATATATATAATATATTAAATCATCGCATTCAATTGATATCGATTCTTACAATATACTCAAAATGAAAAATATGATATTTCAAATAATATAATACATCATGAAAAAATTTAAACATGAATTACTCAAAAACACCTCATTTATGATCAAAGAAATGAAGAAACTTTAAATATATAAATCCTAAAAATAAATTACTAAAAAATACAGACCATTTCCATTTTTCAATTAAAAAAATACAAAAATTTCATATAAAGTCATAGAAACTAAGAACACACATCAATAAAATCAAGCAGTTCAAAAATAACAAAATATAATTTTAGAAAAAACAAAAGTCTTGATAAAAATTAAACTTTTAGAGCAATTGGAAAGAAATATGACTGGAAGAAGAGATGTTTTCTCTTTCTTTGAATTCTTTTTTAATAAATCAAACCAAACAAAACCCACAAATATATTTAAGAAAATAAGTTGGACCAAATATTGGGCTAATTAAAAAAATTTAACCTGGGCTAAGAATACACATATATTATAACTAATAATTTTTTTAAAAAAATTGACCCTGGGCTGGAGCCCACCCCAGCCTTTGGGGTGGCTCCGCCCCTGAGTGTTACGTTTATTGTAGTTTTACATTAACACAATATTGATAATGAAACTTATGTAATTATTACAGATCGATCGAGTTTTCTATATTTTTATTATTAATCTTGAGAAATTATGTCATGATTCGTACCATGAATTCGTTTTACTTTCTATCTCATGTATGTATGATAATTTATTTTTTATTTGTTAATAAGTGAGATATGTTAATCAAATTATATTAAATATGATTTTGTAATTTTCTATGTTATATATTGATCACTAATTGATTTATGAAAAAAAATTGGTATAAATAATGCATTCTAAACCTTAATTTAAATTATTGCGTCAAATATTTTTTTTATTTTATATTTGTGATTTTTTTCTCTTTAACGATTTTTCATATCATTTGTTTTTTATTCTCCATGAAAGAATCATTATTATCATCATCTTTAATAACAATTCTTGTGATACCATCTTCATCAATCATTTGCATTTTTCTATCGTAATTATTTAATCAGACAGTCTCTTTTTTATGCTAAAAATATTTACTTGCAAAGAATAACAATAATTTCATCATTCTCATCTGCATTCTGGTATGTTATCCTCTTTCATTACTTGTATGTCAGTATCGTTAACGATAAATGTATTTGTTGGACATCCTCTCTTTTTTTGATTTCTCGTTTTTTCAAAATCTACTGATCTCTTTTTGCTTACGATGCTCTCATTGCTGAAATTTTTGATTGAATTTTGAATGTCTTTAATCACTATTGGGAAATTTAGTTTTGGTATTTACAAAAGAAATCCAAACTATTTGAGCAACCAAAAAGAGCTAAACTGATATTCGTGAATGATGACGTCACTATCAACGACCACTTGGCTAAGGACTGCAGTTTACTTTGATAAACTGAATCGATAAACTGAAAACGCATCAACGACCGCGCTCAACTGGCTAAGAGATGCAAAGCAGTTTACCTCGCTAAACTGAATCCATCAGTTTACCCTTGCCAAACTGACTACATCAGTTTATCAACAACAGTTTACTACCGTGCCATTTCTGGATAAGATCATCCGTACTCTGACAACTCTGCAAAAGGTAGTGTCGCGATACTAAGGGAATGTCGGCTCCAAAAATCGTTGATGATGGTGACAAATCCAACGGGAATAATTTAAATCCTATCTGAAGGACAATTTGAATTTATGACTATTGGCAATCCAAAAAGTATAAATAAATATCTTGATCAATCTCAGAGATACATGATGCACTGAAAACTCTGTCATTCTTACGAGAACACTAAAAGCTCTTTACGCTCAAGATTTAATCAAGGAACTCGAAGCACAAACGTTCAAAAAGCATTATTCTGATCATTGAAGGGTCGATCTTTGTGCTAAGGATTTCGAGTTATATTTATTCTATTGTTCTATCAGTCTAGGATTGAAACTAAAGTGTTATACTAGAAGTTCTTGTTTAGGCAGTGTTTAAGTCCTAAACTGGATTGGGTTTGTGCAAATTACTTGTATAAATCAAAGTCTTCTAGTGATATCCTTCCGAGGTGGAAGAAGAGGTGACGTATGAGTGTTTAAAATCTTCGAACATCCATAAACAACTACTTGTGTCATTTTCAGTTTACTCACCATTACCACACACCCTAAACTGATATTCACTCAGTGTTTTAAATCTGCAGCTTGACATATTTCTGCACATATTTTGTTTTCCAAACTGCATCCGACACTAAGATAAGCCTCGAACTCATTTATTAAACCGACCGAGTTCAATATTTCCTACTAAACTGTTTGAAAGTATATTCAAACCCCCCTCTAGACTTTCAACCGATCCTAACAAGTGGTATCAGAGAGGTTATTATCTTACTCTTAAAGCACTGAACCGAAATGACTTAATTCAGCAAAATTCGTATGTTCTCAAAAGAAGACTTTGATGACTGGAAGATTCGTATGCAAGCACACCTATCAGCACTAGACGATGACATGTGGTCTGTCATCACTGATGGACCTCTTGCGATCACCAAGATCAATACTGCTATAGCTCTTTCTGGAGGTGGTTCACAGTACATTGAGAAACCAAGAATCGAATGGACTGCTGAAGACAAAAAGAAGGCAAATGTTGATAATGTGGCTAAAGATATCCTGTATAAAACGCTTGACAAGAACACCTTTAGCAAAATCAAGACATGCAAAACCGGGAAAGAAATTTGGGAGAAGTTGATTCAACTCTGTGAAGGAAATGAACAGACGAAAGAAAACAAACTGTCTGTCGCCTGTAGTAGCCTGATTCCATTTTACAAGATTAAGTGATTTTAAACATGTTAGAAAATAACATATAATTTTAAAAGTGTCAAAACATGTTCAAGGAGTCCTTATTTGGTAAAAATAAGTGGAAAATCAGATTCGAAACGCCCAAAAATGGTAGGGTAGGTCCCGGGGGGTCCAAAAATGACTTCGAAAGGACCAAAACAGTTCGGAGCACACGGACCAGTTCGGGCCCTCCAAACCACTTCGGGCCGTCCGATCCCGAGATTGGACCGTCCGAACTCAGCAGAGCCCAGGTGTCAAAATGGCTCGGACAAGTGGCAGTTCGGGCCGTCCGAACTTCGCCTATAAATAGGGGTCCGAATTCCTCATTTTGAAGTGCAATTTTTCCTCTCCTCTCCCGGTAATTGCTCTATTTAAGGGTTTTGAGACTCTTTTTTTAAGAGTTGGAGTAGGAAATAGTATATTTTTATAGCGGATAGTGTTCGCAGTAGCAGCCAGGCGACGGAGCTCTGACGAGGCGTCTAGGGGTCGTAGCTAGGCTATGCCCAGGCTCTGGGGCATGCGTCATCAGCGGGCTGACGACGGACAAAAGTATGGCTTTGGTTCCCTATAGTAAATAGGAAGTAGGATATAGTTTAATTAAGACTTTTAAAGCCTAGTAGGTGATGTTTGGCATGCTAGGTAATGCATGGTTATTTATGTTGTAGTGTTGCATGGTAGGTTTGGACCTAGATGGGAGCTTCTAGGATCTGTCATAGTAAGGTACAGAAGTATTATTCGAGATATCCAGATTGAGTATGCATGTATTATGTGTTTGCATGGATTATGTGATTGCATGTTTTATATGCCTTTATATATACAGCATGTCACGACTGTATGTTGCATACATGAGCATATTGAGCTTGTATCCTTGCGATATCCGGTATTGGGATATTTATCCTATCAGTATATCCTTGGGTTAATTTTGTAGGAAAATAGATTTTTGAAGAGTGAATTACGGAGCAGCCTTGATCGAAAAATCATATTTAATTTTAGACACATTGAAATCCAATATTCACCGTTCAGATTAAAGTTAAAAATGTTTTAAAGCTGCTGTCCAAATTTCATCTCAATCCGACGTCTAGATCTCGAGATATGAATTTTTGAAAATTGTCGCTCGGCGCAGATTTTTTGTACTGCGCGCGCGCGAGTCCGACGTACAGGCCTCTGTTTTTATGTGCTGCGCGCGCGCGTGTTCGGGGGTCATATGTGTTCCGAAAAATCCTTATTTTGAGAGGAAATTAACTGGTAGGCGTTCCGGACCATATATATAGAAGATATAACATATTTTTGAGGGTTTCGGAAGCTCCAGAACGCAGACAATGCAAGAGGAGGCGGCTGCAAGGCTTGGGAGAGAAGATTTCTTCTTTCTTTTCTTTTTTTTATTTTTATTTTTGAATTATTGTTTTTAATTATTGAGTAGTTTATTTTCAACCAAGACGGCGTGATTGAGCCGAACAAATTCATGTAGAAAACTTGGATGTTTGTTTGGGATTTTTTAGAGTTGATTTTATTTTATTGATTGTCAGATTTATATTTATCTTGTGAATAGTCTGATCAACTGTTTGCTTGCATGTTAATCAATTCTAAATCGACAGAGGAGGTTTTGATTTTGATCACTCTGATAATTAACATATTGTAAAACCGACTAGAAATAGAATTCGGTTTCAGTGTGCGGTTTAGGTGTAAACTGAATTTTCACAAATATTTAATGCATTCAAATTTGATTAGAATTACGAAAGATTAGTTCATCAATATTTGAATAGGTTTGATTGTTCTAGAAATAGACCTTTGAACAAATTAGGAGAATTCCCGTGAATTAAGATTAAATCTGAGTCCTGAATCGACTACATGTTACAAAATTTGTTCGGTACCTACGTGTGTCTTGGTTGTCTTTGTCTTAATTATTTTTATCTTTAGTTATTTTTATTCGTATTTCTTAAGCAGTTTTTATTTTATATTCTTATTTTATTTAATTCAAAATATTTTCTATTATTTTGTCTAGATTAAGTAAAATAATTAATTCTTGAGAATTGACTGCAGTTCCTGTAGGATCGATACTTGGACTCTCTGTCCACTTTACTATTACTTGACCTGGTGCGCTTGCCAGTAGATTTTTATCAAACCGATTTAGCCGGTCAGTCACCAAAATCCGTTGGACACGAATCTTGTGTTAGGTCACTGATATTTGGTTGGACACGTGTACTTGTGTTAGTTCACCATCGGGGCTTCTGATATTTGGGTTAATACATTGGATTTATTCGATATGGTTGTATCATAATTATTATATTTGGGGATTTATTTATGCTTTTCCGCTGTTATTTCTGATGATTTATTAATTAGGTTAAATGCAAGCTTAAGCTTCTGTTTAGTAGGTGATCACGGTGTGGATCACTACATCGCCACTCAAAAATTTGACAAGATCAAGATGAAACCAGGTGAATCAATGACAGAATTTGATGAGAGAGTAAGCAACATTGTTATTGAGCTTAATGTATTGGGAAAAACATATCCCAACAGGGAAGTTATTCTCAAGGTAATTCGAGGCCTTCCCAAAGAATGGGATGTAAAGACAATGACCATGAGAGAATCGAAGGACTTGAATAAATTAGAGCTGCATGACTTGTTTGCAGATTTAAAAGCCTATGAATTTGAGTTGCAGACTCGAGAAGAAGATCAGTCTACCTCACAATTGACCAAGGCCTTGACTGCAGTAAAAATAGAGTCACCAGCTAAATCAGAAAAATCAGCAGAACAACTGAGCAGTGATGCCATGTCTTTGTTTGTGAAGAAGTTCGGGAAATTCATCAGAAGAAACCAAGAAGGATCCTACAGAAGAAATTTCCAAAAGAAAGAGGCAGTTGAAGAACCAAGAAGTTGCTTCAACTGTGGAAAAACAGGACATTTCATTGCTGATTGTCCCAAACCAAAGAACTTTGTAAAAGGAAAAGTTCAAGGGATGACAGACACACTTCGAGACAGAAACATGAAGCATTGGTTGCAAAGGATAGCAAAACCAAGTGGGCAGAAACAGATAGTGATTCAGAGGGATCAAATTGTTCCTCAAGTTCCAGTGATGATGAAGAAGAGGTCAAGTGTCTTATGGCAAATGATCGTGAGCTTCCATCCACTAGTGAACAGGTATTTGATTTCAGCTCTGAGGAATTTACCAGAGAGGAACTGATCAAAGCTCTTCATGATATGGCAAATGAGTATCATCAACTGTCTTTAGCATTCGATGAAGTCAGAGCCAAGCAAAAGGATCTGCAAGATGCCTCAACTGAACCCTCCTGGGAACAATCAGTTGAGATAAACTGTCTTGAAACAGAGATTGTTGTGCTTCGAACTGAGAATTAACAACTCAAGATCGACATCATGAATCTTACAACAGAAAAACATAATATGGATGAATTAGTAAGATCATGGAATAAATCTTCGAGCCTGTTGACAGAAATGAATGATTCACAAAGACCTCTCCATGACAAAACTGGTCTTGGATATGGTAAGACGGTGGAAACTGGTGAATCAAGTACTCTACCCAAACTGAACATGTGCAAAGGCAAATACATAAACTTTGTACGAGTAGTTAGAGAAAATGAAAATGAAAAACATATCCTGATGACTTGGCAGCAAATAGAGCAAATGAACAGAAAAAAATTTGGTATCGGCTTCAATCCTCAGGAAACTAAGGTAGAGATTGCTAAAAGTCCTGAACGAACTAATGTATATCAACCTAATTCTATGAGAGGAAATCAAAGTCAATACCAAAATCAACGTCCAGTTCAAAAGCGATATAGAAATTTCAAGGATACTGGAAAAGGCAAACAACATATGGTCTCACAAGCACATCACACTCCACCATCTAGAGCATCTAACTTAGTATGAAACTATAGGAACATAGAAACTGATAAACTGGTTAAAGTATTCCAGGTTTGGGTTCCTAAAGGATTAATCTCTCGTGGACCCAAATAGATGTGGGTACCAAAAGTTATTCAACCTGTGAATGCAGGTAGCAGGTACCAAGGAAAATGAGGATGAATCATGGTACTTAGAAAGTGGATGTTCAAGACACATGACTGGAAATGATAAACTACTGTCTGAACTCATTAAATACCATGGTCCCACTATCACTTTTGGTGACAACTCAAAGGGTAAGACCATGGGTAAGGGTAATATTATCCACGACAACATTATCATTCAAGATGTTCTATTGGTTGAAACTCTGAAATATAATTTAATCAGCATTAGTCGAATGTGTGACTATGGGCATTCTGTTGAATTTCAAAAGCTAAACTGCATTGTTAAAGATGCCTCTGGTAACATTATTTTGACAGGAAATAGATATGGAAACACATATAAAGTTTGATGGAACTTTCAGTCTTGCAAACCAGTTTGCCTCGTAGCTTCCAATTCTAAACGCAACTGGATTTGGCACAAACGACTGAATCACCTTAATTTCAAATCAATTTCCAGTCTGAGTAAGCTCGAGCTAGTAAGAGGCCTGCATAAAATTGATTTTTCCAAAGACAAAGTTTGCTCAGCTTGTCAATTTGAGAAGCAAGTTAGGTCATCATATAAAAACAAGAGTTATAACTCATCTTCCCGATGCTTGAAACTATTGCAAATGGACTTATTTGGTCCAATTCCAGTAACAAGTTTATGGGGAATGAGGTATACTCTTGTCATCATTGATGACTACTCACGTTTTACCTGGGTCATTTTCTTAAAATCAAAAGATCAAACTGCTTCTCAACTAATCAAGATTTTTAAAAGACTTTTTAACGAAAAATCAAGTAATATTGACAGAATCAGAAGTGACAGAGGAACTGAATTTGTCAATCAAACTTTATCTTCTTTTTTAGAGCATTATGGAATCAAACATAAATTCTCAGCAGCTAGAACACCACAACAAAATGGTGTTGCAGAAAGGAAAATCGTACTCTTAAAGAAGCTGCGAGAACCATGTTAGCTGACTCCAAAGTTTCTCAAAGGTTTTGGGCAGAAGCTGTGAACACTGCTTGCTACACTCAGAACACATCAATGATATGCAAGAAATTTTTTAAAACCCCATATGAGATCTGGAATGGCAGACAACCTAATGTATCATACTTCAAAATTTTTGGGAGAAAATGCTACATCCACAACAATGGTAAAAGTCATCTGACTGCATTTGATGCAAATTCAAATGAGGGTATATTTCTAAGATACTCCTCAATTAGCAAAGCATATAGAGTCTTCAACAAAAGAACTCTAAATGTTGAAGAATCAATTCATGTTATTTTTTATGAAGATTTAACTGCTGATATTGCAACTAATACTCATCAACTCTCAGATCTATTTCAGGAAATACAATTAGACAATGATAGTCAGGATGAAAGTGATGACGAAGTTTCACCACCTATCAGAACATTTCAAAATCTTGAACCTGAACTAGTGGACCCAGTAGCTGAGGATCATAACATTGATCAAGAAGTTAATATTCACCATACTCACACAGTTGAGAATAATGAAGAGCAACATCATGAGATTCGTGATCATCACACACATTCTGAAGACACAGATCTCAACCAAGACAACATGACTAATCAAGATCTAGATGCACAAGTGAATATTGAAAATCGGCCTAACATTAGACTCAAATGGTCCAAAAAGCATCCACTCAGTTCGGTGATAGGTAATCCTATAGCACCACTAAGGACTCGAGGACAAATAATTAAAGAACTTCTTCATGCAACATTTATATCCCAAGAGGAGCCAAAGAAAATTGAAGATGCATTGGCTGACAGCTGTTGGATAGAGGCAATGCAAGAAGAATTAAATCAGTTTACTAGAAACGCAGTCTGGGATCTTGTTCCAAGACCAACACATCAATCAGTTATTGGCACTCGATGGGTCTTCAGAAACAATCTTAATGAAGAAGGAACTGTAGTTAGAAATAAGGCAAGATTAGTAGCTCAAGGATACATGCAAGAAGAAGGAATTGACTATGATGAAACTTATGCACCAGTATCTAGACTAGAAGCCATAAGGACCAAGGGCATTCGGGCCTCTGAACTGCATCCGTATTAGTATTGCTCAAAGACGAGCAAGCTTTTTCTCGACGAAATCTTCATGAGAAATTCTCCAATTCTCCATTATTTACTTGATTTAATATGTACTTGCATATCTTCATTTTTTTTATAGACTAACAGCTCAGATATCAAAGAGTCTATAGCATTTATTATATTTAAAATATTAAGAATATAAAGAGTTTCTTACGTATAACTTTCATGAAATAAGGCACTGTTTATGACAAAATATCTCTGAAATTTGATTGCATGTAATCATTATCTGATAACATAGTTTTTCGCGCTTACTATTACATCTTGCAGTTTACCTTTATTTACTTAGCAGACGCATTGACACAGTTTAGGTAAAATAGTTCAAGCACAAAATCCAGTTTAGTAAAAATTCCTTTATTAATACTTGAAATTAAAAGGCTACAATCAGTCAATCACACACTTTTTATGTAAGGCCCGGGATTATTTTATTTTAATCCGAAAATATTTAATTTGGGAATATTTAGAGTTTAGAATTAAATTCTAATATTCTTAAATAAATAAGGATTGAAATTAAATTAAATCGCTTTTCCGGGGACTGAATTGCAAATAGCCAAAAGTTCAAGGACTAAACTGCAAATATGCTATATATATCTCATTCTCCACTTGATTTATATCATTTTTCACGTGAAAACCATTAGAAAAGGAAGGAAAGGGCAGATAATGGGCTGAACCAAACCCCACTCCATTTTTTATCCGAAAAAGTTTCGATAACTCGCGCTCCGGTTGTCAGAAATTCCAGATAAATATATATCTGCGATCACCGCTCCGAGACCTTCGAATTGGTACAAGTTTCATTCATCTTTATCAGACTTTATTTTTATGTTGAAGATGGAAATTTATGATTTTAAGATATAAGCATTTATGAGCTGTATCGATTACGTATTCGCAGACGGTTCTGAAAAAGACTGTTGTTCAGATTTTATATGATTTATTGAAGTTCTTTTGAAAATTCCCTAGTTCTGATTATGCTTGGTTGTGTATAGATATGCTGATATGTTGGGGAATTATGATTTATATGCTTGTTGGATTGAGTTGATTACGGTTTGGATTGCCGGTGTTTAGCCGTTACGCTGCCGAGTCGCATATTGTCATGACTTTGCTATATTGACTAAACAAAGTATGATAGGAGTTGAAATCTGATCTTGTGAGATTGTATACATATCATTTCAGATCTTAGCACAAGATTGACGACTCGAGACATAGACTTCGAACCGTGACAAAGTTGAAGCAAGGTTTGCTAGCATTGCACTTGAGATTGAGTTGAGAAATTAAGCAACCTTTTGATATGATTTATCATTGATGTCATTGCAGATTTAAAGTACTTTCAGACTCGACATTGAAAGGTATAAATGACAGCGAATCCAGATGGGATAGAACACTCGAAATAGCTATCGTTTCGAGTATTCCCTTGTTAATCACATACTTGGTTGATTATGTATTTTATGTGATTAGATGCTTTGATTGCTTTACATGCTTATGTGATTAGTTGTTCAAGATGTTTTATAGCATTTAAAGCATACAGAACATGTTGCATTCATCTTGAACTCCAGCCTGAAAAGCACAGAGGGTTGAAAGGCCTAGAGTGCATATGACGTTTGGAGGGCTGTAGTTGAGTGGCACGGATTGTAGACTTACTTCCAGAGCCAGAAGACTCACTATAGTTGCACCAAAGTCAGAGAAAATAAATTATTTGACTTCACCTCGATTGGTGAGTTGGTGTTCGTTAAAGATTTTATTTCCTCGGGATCCCAAAGAACTTATATTCGATTGATATCAGCTTGATAGCCTCTTTTGCCATATGCATTGCTTTCACGTTTATTATCTCGCGCTTTTATACTGGGATTTTATTCTCACTGGAGGTATCCGTCTATTGCTTTGTTTTGTATGTGTGCATGGCAATAGGTGGGGCAGGAGCTGGTCAGAAAAGACAGTGATAGCTCGAGATAGAGTCTTAGCATGTGAGGATACGGGTTGTAGCAGCAAGACATGTACTTTGAGTGGATAAACATGTTAGAAACGAATACAAGAATGTTGTATAAGTTGTTAACTACATGTGTAACTTGTGTAGGAAAGCTTATCAGATGTTATTAGATTGCATGTTTATGATTTTGAAGCTTGTATCAGAGTATGTGTTGGTATGTTTCAGGTTTGGACAGCAAAAATCTTCCCTGCATTTTTTGGAAAATGTAGCCCGCTCGATCGGTAGAAAGTCATCGATCGAGCGAGGCCCTTATTTTGCAAGGCAGAGAAACCAAGTTTGTGCCCGCTCAATCGGTAGAAAGTCACCGATCGAGCGAGGTCAAGAATGTCCTGGACCCGAGAGCTTCAAGTTTGAGCTCGCTCGATCGGGCAACTTTTGCCGATCGAGCGAGACTGTGTAATTTTAAAAAAAAAAAAAATTAGCTCTTGGTTCTTTATATCCTTTGTGTACTTGATTAATTGTTAATTCTAATAAATTGCCCTAAGATAAGATTAGCAACCCGGGTCCCTACAACAGGTGGTATCAGAGCATAAGTTTCTGGATTTAGTTAGAAGTTGATGAGCGGGGTAGATTGAGTCTGTCTGATTGTTTGATATCACATGAGATTACATGTTGTATCTGATTATGTGCATTATATGCTAGCATGCTTTATATTTCAATAATTATATGACTGCATGATTATGTGCTTTTATTGCTACTGCATGCTATATATGTAATTGTATTCTAGATTATCCTCAGTCAGAACCTTAATTCTCATGAGAATGCATGAGAATGCTTATCAGAGAAGGATGGAATAAATTGCTGCATATGATATTGTTTATGCACTAATCTGTTTGACAATCAGATATGCCTCCCCGTAAAGCACCGGCCATTAGACAGCCATTAGTGGTTCCTCCAGCTGAACCATCACCAGTATCACCGCCAGCTGTTGAACCCCAGAATGCACAGGGTAGTACATCTGCTGACCCTATGGATCCTACTGCTACTCCAATGGAGACTTTGTTGAAGCGATTTCAGTCATTCAAACCGCCAAAATTGAAAGGAACATAAAACTCAGTGGATTGTGAAAATTGGCTGGAAGATATAGAACAACTGTTTGAATCACTCGACTATACCGATGATCGTCATATCCGACTGGTAATACATCAACTCCATGAAGTTGCCAAAAGTTGGTGGATTACTACCAAACGGGCATTGGAACAACGAGGTACGATTATCACCTGGACTGTCTTTAAAACTGAGTTCTATCAACGTTTCTTTCCAGTCTCCTACAGGAAGGATAAGGGTGCTGAATTTGCCAATCTAAGGCAAGGCAACTTGAATATTGAGGAATATGTGGCCAAATTTTCAAGTCTTTTGAAGTTTGCTCCACATATAGCAGCTACTGATGAAGCAATGACAGATCATTTTATCAATGGCCTTAATCCCGATGTGTTTACCTTGGTGAACAATGGACAACCTAATACTTTTGCGGATGCTTTGAACAAAGCTAAGGGAGCAGAAGCGGGGTTATTGCGACAATGAGGAACACCGTTCATTCCACAACCATCTCCCCAGCCTGTATCAACCTTAATGCCACAGAATCCGCCACAGTTTCAGCAACCATCTCCCAGATTTGAGGGAGGAAGCAGTGGCAGAAAGGATTCTCGTTTCAAGCCTAAAGGGAAACAGTTTAAGCAGGCAGCTAGTTGTTCGTCCAGTTCTAGTGGACAGAGACAGTTTGGTACAGGTCAGAGAACAGGTGAATCATGAGTGTTTTGTGGTAAGTGTGGTGGACGACATGCTATCGATCAGTGCAAAGGTGTGTCAGGTAATTGCAATATTTGTCGCCAACCAGGTCACTATGCCAAAGTATGTCCCCAATGAGCTATGGGTGAAAGTTCTTCTCGACTAGCACCTCAGACAGAAAGACAATCAGTGCATTCATTCCAGCCTCAGCAACAGCCCAAAGCAGGAGGAAGCCAGACTGTTACTCAACCTCCTAGACAACAGGCTCGAGTCTTTGCACTTACTGAGGAACAGGCTCAGGCAGCACCTGATGATGTCATAGCAGGTAACTGCTCTATTTATGGTTATCCTGCCTATGTTTTGATAGATACAGGTGCATCACATACATTCATCTCTGAAAAATTTGTTATGATGCATTCTTTATCGTCTGAGCCATTGCCTACTGTTGTTTCTATTTCTTCACCTTTGGGTGAAGGTATTATCTCTGTTCGAATAATTCGAAATTGTGCGTTACAATATGACGGGAATGTGATTGATATAGATTGTATAGTACTTGGATTATCAGATTTCGATTGTATTGTTGGTATAGACATGTTAACCAAGTACAGGGCAACTGTAGATTGTTTCCAGAAAGTGGTTCGATTTAGACTAGAAATGGCATCTGAATGGAAATTCTACGGTAAGGGTTCTCGAGCCAAGATCCCTTTGATATCTATGTTATCTATGACCCGTTTATTACAGAGATGGGCGGAAGGATTTCTTATTTATGCAGTCGATGTATTGAAATCCAGTCCAGCAGTAACAGATATTCCAGTTGTGCATGAATTTGCTGATGTATTTCCTGATAAAATTCCTGGTTTACCTCCAGCCCGAGAGATAGATTTCAGTATCGATTTAATGCCAGGTACACAACCAATATCCAAAGCTCCTTACAGAATGGCACCTATTGAATTGAAGGAGTTGAAGGATCAACTGGAAGATTTGTTGGCTAAGGGGTACATTAGGCCAAGCGTTTCACCTTGGGGCGCTCTATTTGTACGAAAGAAAGATGGTTCAATGCGATTATGCATCGATTATCATCAATTGAACAAGGTAACAATCAAGAATAAATATCCACTGCCTAGAATAGATGATTTGTTTGATCAGCTACAGGGTTCAGCTATCTATTCTAAGATTGATTTACGATCTGGATATCATCAGCTGAGAGTACGAGATGAAGATATTCCTAAAACTGCTTTCAGAACAAGGTATGGACATTATGAATTCATCGTCATGCCTTTTGGTTTAACCAATGCTCCTGCAGTATTTATGGGATTAATGAATCGGGTATTTCAGAAATATTTGGATGACTTTGTCATTATTTTTATCGATGATAATATCTTGATCTATTCCAAGAATGTACATGAGCATGCTGAACATCTCCGAATCATTTTATAGACTTTGAGAAATGAGAAATTATATGCCAAGTTATCGAAATGTGAATTTTGGTTGCAGAAAGTTGTGTTTCTTGGGCATATTATTTCAGGTGATGGGATTTCAGTGGATCCAAGCAAGGTCGAGGCTGTATTGAATTGGCCTAGACCTACATCAGTGCCAAAAATACGAAGTTTTATGGGCTTGGCAGGTTATTATCGACGTTTTATCAGAGATTTTTCCAGCATTGCGAAGCCTATTACGCAATTGACTCAGAAAAATAAGCCGTATGTCTGGACTGAAGCGTGTGAAACTAGTTTCTTGGAGTTGAAGAAAAGGCTTACAAGTGCACCTGTCTTGACGATTCCATCAGGTACGGGTGATTTTGTAGTATATTGTGATGCTTCTCACAAGGGTCTGAGTTGTGTGCTTATGCAGCGAGGGCATGTTATTGCTTATGCTTCGAGACAGTTAAAGCCACACGAGACTCAATATCCTATTCATGATTTGGAGCTTGCCGCTATTGTCTTTGCATTGAAGATATGGTGACATTATCTTTATGGTGAGAAGTTTGACATCTTTTCGGATCACAAAAGTTTGAAATATCTGTTTTCGCAATCAAAATTGAATATGAGACAGCGTAGATGGCTTGATTTACTGAAAGATTTTGATTGCGAGATTAAATATTATCCAGGGAAATCTAATGCAGCTGTAGACGCCTTAAGTAGAAAGGTATGTTTTTTATCCTTGTCTACGATAGGTGTATCTCAATTGGTGGAAGATTTTTGTATTTCTGGATTAATATTTGAAACAGATATGCGACCTATTCGTGTTTGTGCTATAAGAGCTGAGCCAGAACTGTTGATGAGAATCAAAGAAGCACAGAAAGAGGATCAGAATATTCAGAATTCTATTGCTATTGTCAGATCTGGACATCAATCTGAATATCATGTCAATGCTGATAATGTGTTATATGTGAATAACAGACTTGTTGTTCCAGATGTTTCAGACTTGAAACAGCAGATATTGAAAGAGGCTCACAGCAGTCGATTCAGTATTCATCCTGGTGGCAGGAAAATGTATAATGATCTGAAGACACAGTATTGGTGGAAACAGATGAAAGCACATGTCACAGATTTTGTGTCTAAATGTTTGAATTGCCAACAGGTGAAAGCTGAAAGAAAGAAAATAGGTGGTCTATTGCAGAGTCTATCAGTTCCAGAATGGAAATAGGATCACATTTCCATGGATTTCGTTACACAGTTACCACGTTCATCCAGAGGGTGCGATGCCATTTGGGTGATTATTGATCGTTTGACGAAATCAGCATGTTTTATTCCGTACAGAATGACGTACAGACATGATCAGATGGCAGAAATCTACGTCAGAGAAGTGGTAAGATTACATGGTGTGCCTAAATCTATCGTTTCAGATCGAGACCCTAGATTTACATCACACTTTTGGCATAGTTTGCAACAAGCTCTTGGTACTCAATTGCATCTGAGTACAGCTTATCATCCTCAAACAGACGGACAGTCAGAGCAGACTATCCAGTCACTTGAGGATATGTTGAGAGCTGTAGTACTAGATTTTGGTACTAGTTGGCAAGATTCATTACCACTTGCAGAATTCTCTTATAATAACAGCTATCAGACGAGCATTGAAATGGCTCCTTTTGAAGCACTGTACGGAAAGAAATGCAGATCACCGTTGTATTGGGATGATATCTCAGACGTACCAGATGTTGGGCCAGATATGATCCGAGAAATGACAGAAAAAGTGAAGCTTATACAGAAAAGAATGAAAACAACTCAAGATAGACAAGCAAAGTATGCAAATATCAGACGACGACCTCTATCTTTTGATCAGGGAGACAGAGTTTTCTTGAAGATTTTTCAGTTTAGAGGTACAGTCAGATTTGGCAAGAAAGGAAAGTTATCTCCACGTTTTATTGGTCCGTATGAGATTATTGAGAAGATAGGCGATCTTGCTTATCGACTCGCTCTTCCTCTATCTTTGTCTGGTATTCATGACGTATTCCATGTCTCTATGCTGCGGAAATATCAGCCTGATCCTTCCCATATTCTTCAGCCTGATGAAGCTGAACTTGAAGAGACTCTTAGTTATTTTGAGCAGCCGATTCAGATTCTTGATCGCAAAGATAAACAGCTCAGAAATAAGACAATTCAGCTAGTCAAAGTTCAGTGAAGTCGACATGGCACAGAAGAAGCGACTTGGGAGATTGAGTCAGACATGAGACAGAGATTTTCAGAGTTGTTTCATTGATGTGAGTTCTTATTCTGCTTTATGTTATTTCCTTCTCTTATGTGTATACAGATTATCTATACAGCTTGCTTATGATTTCGAGGACGAACTCATGTCTTAGTGGGGGAGAAATGTAAGGCCCGGGATTATTTCATTTTAATTCGAGAATATTTAATTTGGGAATATTTAGAGTTTAGAATTAAATTTTAATATTCTTAAATGAATAAGGATTGAAATTGAATTAAAACACTTTTCCGAGGACTGAATTGCAAATAGCCAAAAGTTCAAGGACTAAACTGCAAATATGCTATATATATCTCATTCTCCACTTGATTTATATCATTTTTCACGTGAAAACCATCAGAAAAGGAAGGAAAGGGCAGATAATCGGCTGAACCAAACCCCACTCCATTTTTGATCCGAAAAAGCTTCGATAACTCGCGCTCCGGTTGTCAGAAATTCCAGATAAATATATATCTGCGATCACCGCTCCGAGACCTTCGAATTGGTACAAGTTTCATTCATCTTTATCAGACTTTATTTTTATGTTGAAGATGGAAATTTATGATTTTAATATATAAGCATTTATGAGCTGTATCGATTACGTATTCGCAGACGGTTCTGAAAAAGACTGTTGTTCAGATTTTATATGATTTATTGAAGTTCTTTCGAAAATTCCCTAGTTCTGATTATGCTTGGTTGTGTATAGATATGCTGATATGTTGGGGAATTATGATTTATATGCTTGTTGGATTGAGTTGATTACGGTTTGGATTGTCGGTGTTTAGCCGTTACGCTGCCGAGTCGCATATTGTCATGACTTTGCTATATTGACTAAACAAAGTATGATAGGAGTTGAAATATGATCTTGTGAGATTGTATACATATCATTTCAGATCTTAGCACAAGATTGACAACTCGAGACGTAGTCTTCGAACCGTGACAAAGTTGAAGAAAGGTTTGCTAGCATTGCATTTGAGATTGAGTTGAGAAATTAAGCAACTTTTTGATATGATTTATCATTGATGTCATTGCAGATTTAAAGTACTTTCAGACTCGACATTGAAAGGTATAAATGACAGCGAATCCAGATGGGATAGAACACTCGAAATAGCTATCGTTTCGAGTATTCCCTTGTTAATCACATACTTGGTTGATTATGTATTTTATGTGATTAGATGCTTTGATTGCTTTACATGCTTATGTGATTAGTTGTTCAAGATGTTTTATAACATTTAAAGCATACAGAACATGTTGCATTCATCTTGAACTCCAGCCTGAAAAGCACAGAGGGTTGAAAGGCCTAGAGTGCATATGACGTTTGAAGGGCTGTAGTTGAGTGGCACGGATTGTAGACTTACTTCCAGAGCCAGAAGACTCACTATAGTTGCACCAAAGTCAGAGGAAATAAAGTATTTGACTTCACCTCGATTGGTGAGTTGGTGTTCGTTAAAGATTTTATTTTCTCGGGATCCCAAAGAACTTATATTCGATTGACATCAGCTTGATAGCCTCTTTTTCCATATGCATTGCATTCATGTTTATTATCTCGCGCTTTATGTTGTTTATACTGGGATTTTATTCTCACCGGAGGTATTCGGTTATTGCTTTGTTTTGTATGTGTGCATGACAATAGGTGGGGCAGGAGATGGTCAGAAAAGACAGGGATAGCTCGAGATAGAGTCTTAGCATGTGAGGATATGGGTTGTAGCAGCAAGACATGTACTTTGAGTGGATAAACATGTTAGAAACGAATACAAGAATATTGTATAAGTTGTTAACTACATGTGTAACTTGTGTAGGAAAGCTTATCAGATGTTATTAGATTGCATGTTTATGATTTTGAAGCTTGTATCAGAGTATGTGTTGGTATGTTTCAGGTTTGGACAGCAAAAATCTTCCCTGCATTTTTTGGAAAATGTAGCCCGCTTGATCGGTAGAAAGTCACCGATCGAGCGAGGCCCTTATTTTGCAAGGCAGAGAAACCAAGTTTGTGCCCGCTCGATCGGTAAAAAGTCACCGATCGAGCGAGGTCAAGAATGTCCTGGACCCGAGAGCTTCAAGTTTGAGCTCGCTCGATCGGGCAACTTTTGCCGATCGAGCGAGACTGTGTAATTTTTAAAAAAAAAAAAAAAATTTTAGCTCTTGGTTCTTTATATCCTTTGTGTACTTGATTAATTGTTAATTCTAATAAATTGCCCTAAGATAGATTAGCAACCCGGGTCCCCACATTTTATTTCCCTCATCTTGAGGAAAATCTCAAAACTCTAGTTTGTCACCCATGCTCGTAGAGGAGCAACTGAAGGATCCATAAGCTCATCTGACGCAACGCGAACCAATGTGATGTACTCTTTACTAAGCATCATATAGAGAACATTTTTATCCTTAAAAATGTCTCTCGACACAAATGTGTCAAGAGCTATCATGTAGTACATCGCCCTCTGAGCTATTTCCATTGCATCCTCATATTTCCTCGAAGGAAACTGAGCATGATGATACATGTGGAGTTCTTCTATCTTCAGTCAGAATTTCATCACTTTCTCAAACACCCTTTCCTCGATCCTCTTCTTCTCAATCTCAAAATAAATTTCTCGACATGCTTCACATGCCACGTATGGACTTTGACCAAAACCAAACAAGGGAACACTGTTACTCATACTTCTTTGCTCAACTAAAGTTATAAAATCGGTTATACTATTATATTTCACTATTTATAGTTGAAACGTATAGCATTTTTAGAGGGAAATATGTGTACTATCTCCCGCCTTGCTGTACTATGTATTTTGAATTTCAAATTGTTCTGTGTGCCACGTCATTCTTGTGTCGTATTGACCAAGTCACCCATCATTCAACAATTCAGTTTATCATAAACCCTAAGTTTATCCTAACTTCTCTTACGATTGCTCTATTGATTCACAGGAACCATTTCAATTGCTACTTCATCTGCAGTTTACATTTTCAATGCTCTCGCCGTCGATTTTGAATCTCTGAATGGAATGGATAAACCAGACATATCCAAGGTTTGCACCGCTCTTGAACAATCTGGACTTCGCCCTTTTTTGGATATCAAAAATTTGAATATCTATCAAACGGACTTGTTATCGTTATATCACAACTGTACACTCAAAGATGATGACATACTGTTACTTTCTCTCGGCGGACACACTATTCAAATCAGTGAAAACTTTTTTGCCAACACCTTCAGTTTACCTACTTCAGGTAATACTGACTTCAATATTATATCAACTACTGATATCACTGAAATGCAAAGCATATTTTCTGGCTCAAGTAAACCGATTTCTCTGTCTGGATTCAAAAGAGACCTAAAGCCTGAATATCAAATGCTGACTGATATTGTTGCTAAGAGTATTTTGGAAAAAGGAGGGTCCTTCGCCAAATTAACTGTTGGAAAGTTCAAAGTAATGACTGCTATCATGAAAGGTGTGAAGATCAATTAAAGTAATATCCTTTTCAATATCTTTGTTCAAATGATGACACCGACAAAGAAATCTTCTGGATATATACTACAAGCTAGTCAACTCCTTGAAAATCTCGGAATTACTCTTCAAGCATCTTCTTAACTGCACAAGCTTAGAGTTCTGAATCATGAGTATCTCACAAACTTTCAATCCAGAGAATCTATTGACTTAGTGATCGCAAAAGTACAGAAAACACCAATAAAAAAATCAACCAAGAAGAAAAGAAATTTTGTGATACATGACAGTGATGAAACTGATAGTGAAGAAGTTGTTAAACTGTCTCAAACCAAGCATACAAGAACTCTACAAACAAAGGCTATCTCATCTCCATCTAAACTGATCATTTCTGTGATTCCTAAACAAGTAAATATGGCCTCAACTGAAGATGCACATCTCGTTGATAAAACAGCTGAGGAGCTAAAAACCAAAACTGATCCCAAGGAAAAGCAACCCATGATGATTGAACCACTTCAAAGTCTTCAACCATCTCTAGAAACTCCAACACATGAAAACTTGGGAACAGTTGTTAAAACTCAGAAGGCTCCTCTGCAATTTATCTCACCAATATTAGTCCTGCCACTAGCAATACCAATTGGTGGTTTATCTTCAAAACAAATTGTTGAATATACTCATTTAGGTTTGGAATTAGTAACAGGAAGTTCTCAAATAGCATCCTCTTCAGATCCTGACAGGCCATCCAATGCTATTCAACTTCAAATTGACTTAACCATGGATGAGGTACTTGAATATGTTGAGAAACGCACTGCTGAAATCTTTGATACTTGACACCAATACAGGACCTCTACATTGGCTAGGCATCTCACCAAAAAGAATGAGCTGTCTAAATTTGTCAAACTTGAAGAAATTGTACTAAGGGTAGTCAAGACTTCCAACATTCAGGATGCTTTGATAAGAAGAAAGTATTTCTATGATCTCTTAAGGATCAAGAAACTGGGAGAAATTGTTGATGAATTTCAAAAAAATTATGATCCACGTGCCAGAACCTCTTATGAAGATCGAGCCATATTCACTCAACTGCAAACTGATCTCATCAATATACAAACAGAAGTAAAATTTTGGGAGACTGATCAAACTTTGGAAACTCCAGAGATTTTTGTTCGGAAGAAACACAAATCACACTCCACATCCAAATCCAAACACAAAAAAAGCAAGAAAAGTCATACTTCCACTGAATCCTCCAACCATTCAATTGATCAGGTGTTTGAAGAACTTCAAAAAGAAACTTCAGTTGCCCCCAATACAACATATACATCCATTGAGCAGCAGCTGCATACCTCAGGCACTGAAAATGCTCTACCCGAGCTTCAACTAATGAACGTTGATGAATTGACCTCTCATATTGAAGCTGAGGATCATCCAACTCATTTGCTAACAGCACCATCTATGGAAGAAGTTGTGCCTCCAATGTCTTTCCAAGAGGAACCTGAAGAATCCCAACCGATCACTATGGAAGTACCATCCTCTCAAATTCTTGACCACACAGATGAGACATTCACTTTATCGCAAAAGAAAATCACAGAACCACACTTGTCTCAAGCAGATGAGTTATCCTTCTCAACCCCCACCGAACAAGCTCTAACAGAATCAAAAGAAGTCTCTCAAACTTTGAAAATCCCATCTCAACTTGATGACACACCTGCTCCAACCAAGTCAATTGATGAAGAAGCACTTCGGACATCAAATTCAACTGATGATCCATCAGTCACGCCAATTCTCATTAATGATGAACAGCTGCACGAACCAGTACATGAATCATCAACACATGTACAAATCATCAATGATTCATCTCTTCATGACAAAGCTATTGAGACTGAGACTCTATCTCAAACTCTAGCAATGATTGTTCATACAGTCCCTGAATCATCCACTTATCAGGACAAAGGAAAAGAGAAGGTTGAAGTGATCGCAACTGCACATTCATCTCCTCCTAAAGGACAGAAGATAGATTTTACCAAAGAAAATCTCTCATTCATTGGTAAAGGAACTCTATCTCCCACATCTACGAATGACGATGATTGGTATCAGGCGCTCTCTCAGATTGAAAACTCAGTCTATGCCATATCCAAGACTGTCACTAGTCTCAAAGAGAATCAACAAACAACCAACAACAACATCTCTTTTTTGAGACAATCAATGAATGCTGAGCTCAGTAAACTTCAAGAAAAACTTACCCTATTGGATAAAATCCTAGTAGATTCAAATCAACTGACAAGCTCACTGTCTCAACTGCAAAATTCTCATCAGTCTTTGGAGATAAAAGTTGAAAACTTGAATGGATTTGTTCAATCTTTTCACACTTCAGTTCAATCAAATTTTCAAGGAATTTCTCGGCAACTCAACACTTTGGCAAGCTTATCTCAGAATATCTTGCGAACTCAACATGAAGCTCAAGCTCTACAACGTAATACCTCAGCAGCTCATCAACCATCTCGCAGCTCATCATTTCACATATCCTCTTCCGATCGAAGATAGTTTATCTTTTATTGCATCGAGATTATTATGTTATCTACTCTTGTATCTCTCCTTCCGGATCTTTACTTTTTAGTTTATCTAAAAGGGGAAGATTTCTAAGACCGTGATTAAAACTGACTTTGCATGACATTGAATATCAGTTTATCATGATAAATTGAAATGTTTTGATAAACACCAAAAAGGGGGAAATTTTTGGGAAATTTAGTTTTGGTATTTACAAAAGAAAGCCAAACTATTTGAGCAACCAAAAAGAGCTAAACTGATATTCGTGAATGATGACGTCACTATCAACGACCACTTGGCTAAGGACTACAGTTTACTTTGATAAACTGAATCGATAAACTGAAAACGCATCAACGACCGTGCTCAACTGGCTAAGAGATGCAAAACAGTTTACCTCGCTAAACTGAATCCATCAGTTTACCCTTGCCAAACTGACTACATCAGTTTATCCACAACAGTTTATTACCGTGCTATTTTTGGATAAGATCATCCGTACTCTGACAACTCTGCAGAAGGTAGTGCCGCGATACTAAGGGAATGTCGGCTTCATAAATCGTTGATGATGGTGACAAATCCAACGGGAATAATTTAAATCCTATCTGAATTCTGAAGGACAGTTTGAATTTATGACCGTTGGCAATCCAAAAAGTATAAATAGAGATCTTGATCAATCTCAGAGATACATGATGCACTGAAAACTCTGTCATTCTTACGAGAACACTAAAAGCTCTTTACGCTCAAGATTTGATCAAGGAACTCGAAGCACAAACGTTCAAAAGCATTATTCTGATCATTGAAGTGTCGATCTTTGTGCTAAGGATTTTGAGTTATATTTATTCTATTGTTCTATCAGTCTAGGACTGAAACTAAAGTGTTATACTAGGAGTTCTTGTTTAGACAGTGTTTAAGTCCTAAACTGGATTGAGTTTGTGCAAATTACTTGTATAAATCAAAGTCTTCTAGTGATATCCTTTCGAGGTGGAAAAAGGGGTGACGTAGGAGTGTTTGAAATCTCCGAACATCCATAAACAACTACTTGTGTCATTTTCAGTTTACTCACCATTACCACACACCCTAAACTGATATTCACTCAGTGTTTTAAATCTGCAGCTTGACATATTTTCGCACATATTTTGTTTGCGAAACTGCATCCAACACTAAGATAAGCCTCGAACTCATTCATTAAATCGATCGAGTTCAATATTTCCTACTAAAGTGTTTGAAAGTATATTCACCCCCCCTTCTAGACTTTCAACCGATCCTAACAATCACAAATGTTAACATTTCATATTTTATCTCAACCGTTTTGTTGCATATTTTTCTTTATTTATTCATCTGATTGAAAATTTGAATCGATGCAATTGTTACAGGATCTTTAATTTAATGTGAGACGTGTCATCCATAATTTTTCTAGACTTTTTTTTTATTAACTATTCCGTGGTAAATTGATTAACATATATATATTTACAGACTTCAATAATATTTAAATAATATTAATCTTATAGTTTTGCTAAAAACAATTGAAGATATTCATCTCCAACTCTTGTAAAAAATATTCATTCGTTAATTGTATCATCTTATAAAATAATTGTTATAGTTTTTTAGATTTTTTTAGGAGAAAAAATAGGTAATTTTTTAAATTTCAACTTTTACATATATGATATTTGTGTGTTGGTTTGTTCAATTTATTTATTATTTTGGATTAAAACTTGAGTCCACATGAATTGATTTATTTCAGCATCGATGTGTAAATTTAATTTATATTTGTATATATATATATATATATATATTAATAACGTCTAAAAATCTGATATTTTGTTATATTTACGAACTCATGATATAATTATTTAGTTCAATAGATCCTTACGCAAATTAAAATACATAATATTTTTTGTTGAATTTTACTATTTTATTCACACTTTTAGATAGGTAATAGATAGATAGATAATAGATAGATAGATATATCGACGTGAACATATATAAAGTTCATATTTTCTATTGAATAAAAATACCTTAGATTGGATGAGTGCAATCGATATTATATCTATATTATATATAAAGCAAGAGCACCTTAGTGGTCTCTTGGTATGCTCATTTTTAATTTTTTATTTAAAAAAAATCCTCACAAAATTATCAAATTGCAAAAAAATTAAAATTAAAATTAATCAAATATTTGAAACATATAAATTTATATTATATACACACAAAACATAATATTTGTATATAACATTACATACGCAATGCATACGCGGCTAGTATACTATATGTCACACAAAGTAAGCTAAAATAGATCGTTATTTAGTTAAATAATATTTCGACACATGTGTTACTTGCTTAGTTGCTTGTACGATTTTCTATAATTAATTTAATTTATTTGAAAATAGATGTAATATTATTTATTTTATATTATTATATAATAGTTTCACCCCTTATTCTAAATGTTTTTTGTGTCAAATCACATAAAAAATTCTTCTCATTTTATCCCTAAATTTAAAACACTTATTAGATTTCAAATAACTAAATTATCCCACTTTCCTCTAACATTCATATTTCCTTTAATTATCTCGATCTCATTTTTCAAATTTCATTATTTATCAATTCTTATTAAATTTTTTACATAATTTTTTACAACTTATCTTGACGTTATATCAAAATTCTCAAATTTTTTCATCGTAATAATTTTTTATATTTTTTAAAAAATAATTAAATTGTTGAATACGTGACAAAAACGATTGTTAGTAATTATAAATTTCACAAGGGGGTCCAAAATGTCGATCTGGTAGCCTGACACTAATACATAATAGAAGGTACTGGGAGACAGAAAATACAAAACAAGCACGCCATGCACCAATCAGAAGAAAGAAATTCGTTGTCCATGTTGGAAAATTTTAGGAAATGCATGCACATGGTGGCGTAGAAAGTTCAATAATTAACAGATAAATTGTACTATTTTTAGGAAATGCATGCAGACTTCAAATATTTCAGCAGCCGACATGGTCGAGTTCATCTATATCATTAATTGTTTTTTAAATATTTTTTTATGGGGTTCAATTATGAATCTCACGAATTACAACAACAACGATAATTAAATCTGCAGTTAAGTTATATACGATAAGTCGTAACACACTTGTTCACCGCTAAAATCTCGATTGATCAGATGCTAACACAAAGACAGTACACTTATACTATACATAAAAAAAGTTAAGTTTAATTTTGACTATGTGAGGTCTCGAAATCAATTTTGGACCATTAGATCTAATCTTTACTATCATTTTGCTAACACGAACTCAACTTAAAATCACATAATCATGGATATTTTTGTTGTTAAATGCCATCATGATTAGATTATGATAAATTAAAAAGGATTAATAAGATCCTACATAATACCTAAATTATGTATCCAATGATTCATATTTTTACATATAAGCATTAATAATAATATATTATTAATGTGACCAAAGCTTCATTTATCATTAATTGGTACTCCTCGATCAATGCATGCACCATACCTTACCATACCCCACCTCACCTCATGCCATATACGAGGACGAGGGTCCCATGTGATTTCCATAACAACAAAAAAAATATATATATATATTGTGGCATTTCCATAACGTTGTGGCATTGGGTGGATTGCCGGTGCATTATATTTATTTACTTATAATATTAATTAATTAGTGCACCGGTATAAGCAAAAATATTTGTACAATCTTATTCATAATTAATAATTTGATTTATATGCAGATATAGATAATATCACAATTTAAAAAAATAATGAAAGATCATTTTGTCATTTGAATTAATTATATTTATACGATGGTTATAGTCTTATACCATAATTGCAAAAATTAATGGGAGATTAAACTATCATTTGAAGCGATGAAATAAAAAAGGAAAGAACTAATTAACAAATTACCATGGCACTATTTTGTGTCTATCAAACTTTGATTTAATAATAGTAATAATAGATATCAATGTGAGTTATATATATACATATAACATACCGAATATGAGGATCCTTTAATTGTTCAAATGTGTGTGACAATTATAGAGTTTTATTTTATAACTGAAAACTTATTATTTAAAAGGATAATGCTAAAGATACAACAAATATCGTGTACAACGATCTTTACAACAATTATATCGTGAGATTTGTTATTTTATCGTGAGATTTTATATTCAATTTATCGTGAGATTTTGATATATATAATTTTTACATTGTGTTGTAAGATTTGTTGTACAAAATTTGTTGTACATGTAGCATTGCTCTATTTAAAAACGTAACTCCCAAATCAATTGCTTACAATTAATTTAAAGTTGCAAATCATTGCAAAGTGCATGGTTAGATAGAGAATTGTGTGTGCACACACACGCACACACACATATATGCATATATATTTAGTTATTATTAATAATAATAATTGTCATCATCCATCATCAATAAAAATTTAATATCAAAAGCATTATTAATGACTGGCCCAAAGAAAATGGATTGAGGCACTTTTGAGCCCACTCGAAAAAGAACAAATCATAGTAAAATTGATATTAGTTAAGATTAACATTGCATAGTGAACTTGAACATAGCTATAAATGTAATTTATTTCTTGATTTTTAATAGTGAGAATGTTTTTAAAAATTATTTATTGACACTTTTCCCTTTCTTTCTTTCTTTCTTTCTTTCTTTCTTTTTTTTTTTAAATTTGAGTTAAGACGCTTATGATTTTAATTGGTTTTCAAAATATATATCGAACAAGCAGTAAATTAAAAAAAAAATTAGATGAAGCAGTAAATTAAATTTGAATACACACACTGTGTGTTTATGTGTGTGTTCATGTATTAATTCATATACAGTTTATATACGTTCATGATATATGTGCATAATAGGCACTAACGACCCTAATTCAATCTCACATTAATTTAATTAAAAAAAACAGTAAAATTTATTATTCCTGAAATATAATAATTAATGATCAATTGGGTTGATTTTTTCGATAAATATTATTATAATATTAAAGGCATCATCTCCTCTCCATATCTTCCTACCACTAACTCTTCAAAAATTTTAAATAAAAAATTATGCCTTCTTCTTTTTGTAATTCTAATAATGGCAATGTATTAGGCACTAATGGCCAAAGTGAAAGCAACTTTTGTCGCCAAATAATTAAATTTATTTTGCATTGTAGGACCTAAGGCTGAGGCTCAACACACGAGAATCATGGCATCAATGTATAAAGATGTGATTCCACATGGATACTGCTCGTTTTATATATATTATCATAAGACAAATCTTACTAGCCAAATTTTATAAAATAGATCTTTTATTCAATTCGATCTATAAAAAAAATATTAATTTTATGTAAAATAAATATTGAATCGAGACCCGCTCTTTATTTATTTTGGTTGGAACTTTTATTTCGGAGATTATATTGAGTTTGAATCATTCGAACTCAAGTAGGCTCAAATATTTTTATCTAGGAAGTTCTCCATCTTTCTCCATTCACGAGATTCGAATTAAAAATCTTGTCTTTTTTAACTTTTGAGGGAAATCGGATTTGTCACCACGTGAATACTAGATTAATTTTGTGGTTTTAAGACTTGTTTAAGAATAATGTTTGTTCCCTACGTTTGACATCAGAAGTCAGATTGCAAATCACATATTAAAATAGCTAAACGTGCTTGCCCATTCTGAGAGAAATGGTCAGACCTAGTGGCAATAAAAAAAATTTAAAATTAATGGAGACATTTTAACATCTGTTGTGAAAAAGTAAAAATTTACGGTAAAAAGTAAAAACTCAAAAACTCAAAATTTATCAAATTCTACACTTTATAAAATTTTTCTCTCTTCACAATTGTGTTTTTCTACACAAATGGAGAGACCTATTTATAGATCTCAATTGGAGATTAGTCAAAAATTAATACATCATTAATTACATCATCACATACTAATTTTCAATATTTTACAACTCAATTTTCAACTTTCAACCTTCAACATTCAACAATAAATAATAATATATATTTATATATATTTTCAACACTCCCCCTTGTGATGATGATCATGATAAAATGACTATCTCCATTACGTGTTGTATACTGCCTCGTTAAAAACCTTACTAGGAAAAACCCATTGGGACAAAAACCATAGTAAGGAAAAAAGAGTGCAGCCACGTAAACTCCCCCTGATGTCAACATGAATGATTCTTCACATATTTCGTAGATTGCGCATCCCAATATTATAAATGTGTTTTCTGAATATCGCCGTGGGAAGTGCCTTTGTGAAGAGATCGGATGAGTTCTCACTTGATTGAATGTAACAGATATCAATATCTTTATTCTTCTCCAGCTCTTGAGTGTATGCAAAGAATTTAGGAGGAATATGTTTAGTTCTGTCACTTTTGATGTATCCTTCTTTCATTTGGGCAACACATGCGGCATTATCTTCATACAGTGTGATTGGATTCTTGTCCACTGATAATCCGCAAGAAGTTTGGATATGCCGAGTCATTGATTTAAGCCAGACACATTCACGGCTTGCTTCATGTAGTGCAATAATCTCGGCATGATTTGATGAAGTTGTAACAAGTGTTTGTGTTGAATCCGATATTTTGGTGATAACAAACAACAACTCATTGTATAGGAATGTGCTGCCAACCATTGTATTTCAGGAATCTACTACAACTTCCACCGGAAGCTTGTCAACCGCCTTTGCTCTCGACCGGCTGAAGTCACAAGCCTATCGACTGGCTATCAAAACCAGCAGAGGATAAATCTATCTACCGGAAGCTTGTCAACCGCCTTTGCTCTCGACCGATTGAAGTCACAAGCTTATCGACTGGTTATTCAAACCAGCAGAGGACAAATATCTCTACAGGTAGAATGCCAATTGCTTATTAGGATATCTCAAGACAAGTACCTATGACAAGATGTTCCTTGCAAAGATCTTTTATTAAAAGCAGAACCGGCGTATCAGAAGATTTGTTGACTCCTGCAATCGAGACAACAGGTTGCACCAAAATAGCAAAAACACAGAATGACTACAGATAAAGCATTCGACCGTTTATTCCAGTTTTGGACCCTGGAAGTTGTCTGCAGTGTACGATCTTCATGCGGAATCATCAATGCATTTATGAGCATTAAATGTGCATTCAATGCAGCATCAGAACGTTCAAAATAAAGACGTTGATGATTGACCTATATAAAGGGAAGATTGCTCAAGAAACAAAACAAGTGACAACGGTGAGAGACAAGCAATTCAGAAAAATCTCAATCAACTCAATCACTCGAATAATATCAGAAGTCCTGATCTGATATACTTGAGCACACTTACAAGATCATTCATTTTGCTGCTCAAATAAACCCTCGCCTACAGTTCACATATCTGATCGTCAAGGATCATCCTAGGGTTTCCAAGCCTCTCGACCGCTCTGCAGTTTGAGAAGCTCAACTCAACTATACTCAGTGTTGAAGAGACTTGAAGCTGCTCTGAAAGCTTCCACCAGTCTGATAAGAACTGAGAATCTTATCTGTGTAAATCTAGGAGTTTCGGATTAGGCATTGGATAAGTCCTAAGTCTGAAGTGGGTGTATTACAAGACGTTGTAATAACCAAAGTCTTCTAGTGAATTCCTTCCTAAGTGGAAGAAGGGGAGACGTAGAAGGATTAAGCCTTCGAACTTCCATAAAATCGTGCTTTAGCCTTTACTGTCATTTATCTTACATCCTGCTCATACATTGCATTATAAACTTTGCATCACTAAAACCTCTGAACTATTTCCGCACTATTTAAGTTGTTCAAAACGTTTTAGAAGTTGAGGAAACCGATTAAGTGAACTAAACCTCGCTTGATCATTTTGAAGAAAAAGAAGAAAAGTTTCAGAGTGTATTCACCCCCCCTCTACCCTCTGAACCGATCCCAACAAGTGGTATCAAAGCGGGTTCCTTTCTCAACTGTTGATCTAAAGTTTTAAAATCATGACTTCTTTCAACAGAATTCCTATGTTTTCTAAAGAAGAGTATGATGATTGGAAAATTCGCATGCAGGCACATCTTGCAGCACAGGATGATGACATGCTATATGTCATAACAGACGGTCCTATCAAAATTATGAAGGTCAACCCAGCTCTAGCCGATGGTGCAGGACAAATGATTGAGAAACCAAGAGCTGAGTGGACCACTGAGGACAAAAAGAAGGCCAATCTTGACAATGTGGCCCGGGACATCCTATACAAAACACTGGACAAGAATATGTTCAGCAAAATCAAGTCATGTTCCACAGCAAAGGAGATTTGGGAGAAGCTCACTCAGCTGTGTGAAGGGAATGACCAGACAAAGGAAAACAAGCTCACCTTGGCCATTCAAAAATATGACAACGCCAAAATGAAGCCAGGGGAAACCATGGCTGAATTTGATGAACGGTTCAGTAGTATCATTTGTGATCTTATTGCTTTAGGTAAAACTTATACTAACCGTGAAATTGCTGTGAAGGTTATGAGAGCTCTGCCCAAAGAATGGGAGATCAAGACAGTGGCCATGAGAGAGTCGAAAGACTTGAGCAAGGTTGAACTGCATGATCTCTTTGCAGATCTTAAAGCCTACGAGTTCGAGCTCAACATGAGAACAGAAGATGAACCATCTACCTCTCAACCAACCAAGGCCTTAACCTCAACCGTGATACGTCCACCGGTCGAGGAAGCTCCAAAGAGATCAGCTGAGCAAATCAGCAATGAAGCCATGACACTCTTTGTCAAGAAATTTGGTAAATTTATGCGTAAAAACAATTCTAAATTTAAAAATTATCATAAATCGGACCATACAAACGATGGTCCTACTTGTTTTAACTGTGGCAAGCCAGGCCATTTCATTGCAGAGTGCACCAAGCCTAAGAGCAATGATCAGAAGCAATTTTCTGAAAGAAGAAGGGGCAAGGAGGACAAGAGGACCCTTAGAAAAGGAAGAGACCAAAGGGTTCTAGTAGCAGACGAAAGCAAAAGCAAGTGGGCCGAGTCTGACTCCGACAACTCCAATACCGGAAGCTCTTCAGATGACAGCGATGATGAAAAGGTGGAATGCCTTATGGCTGACATCGAAGAAGAAGCTGAGGAGGTATTTGACTTTGGCTCACCTGAATTTACTCACAGTGATTTGGTTACTGCTTTACACGAAATGGCTAATGAATACAAAGCATTATCCAAGGAGTTCGAGGAAGTAAAGGCAGAAAGAGCTGACCTAAAAGATAAGTCAAGCAAATCAAGCTGCATGCAGTAAAAAGAGCTTGATGGTCTTAAGGTCAAGCTAAGTCTGCTGGCTACTGAGAATGACACCTTGAAAAGAGTATTCCAAGCTACCTTGATTGAGAATAAAAAACTACTTGAAACCATTAAGGCTTGGAATAAATCTTCTGTAACCATTGACAAGATTCAAGAAATCCAAAGACCGGCACATGATAAAACCGGTCTAGGGTTTGGAACAAATGAACAGTCTATGGAATCCTGTATTCAGTCAAGCCTGGTCAAAGGCAATCTTAACAAAATAAGATTTGTCAGGTCCAGCACGATATATGAACACGATAAGTGCAGCTTTGACAAAAATCAGAAAGTATCTAACGAACGAAGCTCTAAGCATAGAGGGCTGGGATATGTGGATCCCCAGATCTCTAATCAAAGAGGAACTTGGATCAAACCAAAACCTAATGAAAGAAGAAAGGGAAACCAATCTAATTTCAAAAGGCCATGGAATGAGTCTAACTACTCTAAGAAAAGATGGTCAAAGGAGAAGCCTTACCAGTACTTTAATTGCAGGCCAGTTCAAAAGAGGTACAGGCTAACTGATGAAAATCAAAAAGGCAAGCAGCACACAGCAACCTCACAAGCACACACATTTACTGCCTATCGACCGCACAGATTTCTGGACACACACACGGGCAAACCTGTAAGGGTGTTCCAGGTGTGGGTCCCGAAAGGGCTAATTCGACCTGGACCCTACTAGATATGGGTACCAAAAGTTCTTCACTCTTTGCAGGTACTAAAAGTCCAAACGGGTGAGAAAACCACTTCTATCAAGGACACTACCTGGTATTTAGATAGCGGTTGCTCACGACACATGACAGGGAATCCAGAACTTCTAACAGAAGTGGTGTTGTGCAAAGGACCAAAGATCAGCTTTGGAGACAACTCCAAAGGTAAAACCATGGGTAAGGGTAAGATTATCCATGGTAACATCATTATTAAAGATGTGTTACTTGTTGACAAACTATGTTATAATTTGATAAGTATTAGTCAACTATGTGACAATGATCATTCGGTCGAGTTTCACAAACACACTTGCCTCATAAAAAATGACAAAGGTGAGACTCTTATGACCGGTGTACGAGACCTAAACACCTACAAGGTAAACTGGTCTTGCTCACATATTTCCTCACCTACTTGTCTTACTGCTCATCATGATAAACATTGGCTGTGGCATAAGCGATTAAATCATCTAAATTTTAAGTCCATTTCTAACTTGAGGAAGCATGATTTGGTTTCTGGACTGCCCGAAGGAGATTTTATAAAAGACAAAGTTTGTCCTGCTTGTCAACTAGGAAAGCAGGTGAGAGCAACTTTTAAAAATAAAGGGTGTATGTCTTCTTCCAAATGTTTAGACTTACTTCACATGGACCTATTTGGTCCTATACCAGTAAGAAGCTTAGGGGGAATGAGATATGCTCTTGTTGTTATAGATGACTTTTCTCGATTTACTTGGGTCATCTTTCTCTCTTCAAAAGATCAAACTGCACCTCACCTGATTAAGTTTTTTAAACGCTTGCAAAATGAACAATCTACTGTGATAGATAGGATCAGGAGTGATAGAGGGACTGAATTTTTAAACACCACTCTTATGACTTATCTAGATGATCAGGGAATCAAGCATGAGTTGTCAGCTGCCAGATCCCCACAGCAAAATGGGGTGGCTGAAAGAAGGAACCGTACCTTAAAAGAAGCAGCCAGAACTATGATTGCTGATTCAAATGTTTCTCAAAGGCTTTGGGCAGAAGCAGTTAACACAGCTTGCTATACTCAAAACAGATCTATGATTAATAAACGATTTAACAAAACTCCATATGAGATCTGGAATGGCACAAAACCTGATATTTCATACTTCAAAATTTTTGGGTGCAAATGCTTTATCCACAACAATGGCAAAAACCATTTGACAGCCTTCGATGCCAAAGCAGACGAAGGAACTTTTATTGGTTACTCAGCCGTTAGCAGAGCTTATCGAGTGTTCAATCAAAGATCACTAACGGTCGAGGAAACCATTCATGTTGTTTTTGATGAATCTACTCTTTGTACAGAACAAACTCAAGGGAGCATAAATGATCTGAGTCACAGATTGGAAAACACAAATCTACAGGAAGAGAGTGACAGTGATCTATATCCTCCAAAGAAGGATGATCCAGCTCCCTCTACCGTTTGTGATCAAACAAGGCCAGAAGTGGATCCACCGGTTGATAACGATCCTCCTGCCAATGATGATCTAGTAAACGAGGACGTTCATCAACCAATTGATGACAACCCTTTAGGGAATTATTTTAGCTTTCATATCTCAGGTAGAGCCCAAGAAGATAGATGAAGCCCTATCAGATGCCAGCTGGATCGAGGCAATGCAAGAAGAACTGAATCAATTCACCCGCAACAATGTTTGGCATCTAGTTCCTCGACCGGAAAATCAAAATGTGATTGGAACTAGATGGGTGTTTCGTAACAAGCTCGATGAACATGGCACTGTTGTGCGTAACAAAGCTCGACTTGTTGCTCAAGGATTCAGACAAAAAGAAGGCATAGACTTTGAGGAATCTTTCGCGCCAGTTGCAAGACTAGAAGCAATCCGCATCTTTCTTGCCTATGCAGCTTTTAAGGATTTTAAAGTTTATCAAATGGATGTCAAGTCTGCATTCCTCAATGGTCTACTTCAAGAAGAGGTGTACGTTGAACAACCACCAGGTTTTGTCAATCCTACTCATCCTCAATATATCTATAAACTTGACAAAGCTCTTTATGGATTAAAACAAGCACCACGTGCTTGGTATGACACATTACTAAAATTTTTACTGGAACATGATTTCCAAATTGGAACGGTCGATAAGACCCTGTTTAAATTTGTAAAAGGTGATCATGTGTTACTAGTACAAATTTATGTTGATGACATTATATTTGGGTCAACTAACCCCAAGTTGTGCTCAAAGTTCTCTAAGCTAATGCAGGAGAAGTTTGAAATGAGCATGATGGGCGAGCTAAACTTCTTTCTTGGACTTCAAGTGAAGCAACTTGAAACTGGAATATTTATCAATCAGTCCAAGTATGCCAAGGAATTGGTAAAGAAGTTTGGAATGGAACAATGCTCAACTGCATCTACCCCCATGAGTACATCAATCAAGCTTGATAAAGATGAAGGGGGAATTCCGGTCGAGGTAACCATATATCGAGGCCTTATTGGCTCATTGCTTTATTTGACTGCCAGTCGACCGGATATTATGTATTCAGTCTGTCTATGTGCTAGATTTCAAGCAGCACCTAAGCAATCTCATTTCATTGCTGCCAAACGAATCATTAAATATATTAAGGGAACTACTAATGTGGGTCTTTGGTATCCCAAAGATTCAAATCTTAATCTTATTGGCTATTCAGATGCAGATTATGCAGGGTGTAGAATTGATCGCAAAAGTACAAGCGGCACATGTCAATTCCTTGGAGATAGACTGATTTCGTGGTCAAGTAGGAAGCAGACATCAATTGCTACCTCGACCGCCGAGGCAGAATACCTTGCTGCTGGCAGCTGTTGTGCTCAAATACTCTGGATTCAACAGCAGCTTAAGGATTATGGAATCCGGTCGAGTGAAGCTCCAATCTACTGTGACAATACAAGTGCCATAGCCATCACTCACAATCCAGTGATGCACTCTAGGACAAAGCACATTGATGTCAGGCATCACTTTATCCGAGATCATGTCTTAAAAAAGGAAATCAAGCTGGAATACATCTCTACCGATCAGCAAGCAGCAGACATATTCACCAAGCCTCTACCGGACGCTAAGTTTTCTTATTTTCGAAATATTCTTGGCTTAGTAGATCTGAGTTAGTATGCATGTGTTTAGGGGGAATAATTGCCATTATGACATTAATAGCTTAGCTTTTACATTGCCATAAATATTGGCATATCATCCGCCTTAAACTAGTGTCTGACAGGCTTAGTACTAGCAGCCTTGTGCTTTGAACCAGTTGACATTAATTGGGCGCGGTGATTATTCTCCTCAAAATTTTTTTTTGAATTTCAAAAACACTTTTTCATGACGTCACCCTATGGCCCATAGGTTCCTATATATACCTCTTTACACTCGTATATCAACCTTTCACATTTGCTAAAGCCTTCATATTGCTCTAAACGCTCCATCGAATTATCCTCTAGATTTTGCTTACTTTCTGCTCTAGTTTCTATCTACAGCTATCATGTCGATCCAGAAGACCTGCCTGGCAATCAACTTTGACTCCGTGGTTAAGGCAAACAATGCAGGAATTACAGAAGTCTTCACCATGCTTGAAGTCTCTGGACTGAAGAAATTTCTGGAATGCAGTGCCATCTGCGATTTGCCTGTTTTGAAGGAGTTCTTCGCCACCGCTCAAATCGAGCATGGGACTATCAAATGCGTGATCAAGACAGAGGCCTACTCTTTCAATCAGAAGTTCTTCGCCAGCACATTTGATCTGTCCTCCAGGGGTTTGACAAAATGCACGGATCTTCCAGATGGTAACTGCTCTTATTGGTTGAAGGAGTTCTCAACTACTGATGCTCCGATCAAACTGCCGGCCCAGAAGACATCTCTCAAAGCTCCATTCAGGCTACTGACTAATATCGTGGCCAAGAATCTTCTGGCCAAGGCTGGATCTTACGACAAAGTGACGCTGGAGAAATTTCAATACATGGCTTGTATTGCCTCCAAGATCAACATAAACTGGTCAGACATTCTGTTCAATATTCTATGTGAAATGATCAGGGGCAAAGGGCAATCCGAGGGATTTGCTTTGCAAATCTGCCATATCTTGGGCGTCCTTGGAGTGTACTTTTCCAAGACTGAGCCTCTGCATCCCACCAAATGGCTCAACAAGTCTACGATTCTCAAATTTCTGAACAAGAAAGAGACTGCGGTCGACACCTTGCCCTCGACCGCAAAGGTTATTGCTATCCCTCAACCGCTTTCAACGGTTCCGGTCGTGGCCAAACCAGTCTATACCAAGAAGTCTGCCAAGCGCCAACTGATCATCGAATCTGACTCTGAAGACGAATCACGTGAGAATGTTCCACTGATTCAAGCTTTCAGCAAGTCATCTCCTTCGGTCTCCAAAGCAGCTGTGTCATCCACGTCTGCAGGCGAGAAGAAGAAGCAGCACAAGAAGTTAAAGTCTCTTTCTGGACTTGCTCCTACCCTGCCAACGGTCGAGACTACTACCGCTGTTGCTTCTACTGCTCCTCAGGGTGTGATAATCCGAGAAGGTGCCTCATCAGCTCCTAAGGTCACTCTAGCTGATCCCAAAGACAAAGGGAAAGGTGTGATGATCTACACACCCAAGGCTCAACCAGCAGCTACGGTAGAACTCAATCTGATCATCTCTCACGTGCTCCGTACTGTCAAGCGTCATCTACAACGTTTTGACAAATGGCATCACTCCCGCACTCACTTGACACTCGCTCAAATATTTCCTAAATGGAAATCTCTAAACGTCATTGAGCAGAAGATGCTTCTATTTGCTGATACTGAAGATATCGTGGAGGCTCTGGGAAGAAGACAGCTCATAGACTTGAAGCTTCGAGGAAGCCTGCTATCTCTGCTAATTAATGAGCGTGTCAAGAATTTCAAATCCAAGAGTCCTACCGCTGCCGATGACTTTGTGATTTTGACTGGACTACAGGATAGTCTACGTCAAATCACTCAACTGATTCAGCACTATCAAGCTCTCAACATTGACAACACACCAGCTTCAGCAGCCTGTTTACAAGCTTATGTGCTGGAAGGACAAGTGATGATGAAGACCTTTCTCACTCAAGATCAGGGTGAGGAAGACGTCTATGCTTTTTCTTCTGCAGATGGGATTCTGACCGATCTCATCACTGCCGACCTCTTTCAATCATCTGCTCTAAAATCGAGTGTGGCAGCATCTTCATCAGTCGACCCCTCCTCAACCGCAGTCCAAGCAGTCACTCAACCGGAAGCAGTTGTAATTGCTCACTCCTCTCCAGTGACGACCGCTCTCACCTCTCCAAGTCATCCACAAGATGTTTCAGAAGTGGCTGCACAAGAGATACCTGTCACCTCTGTGACAGAGGCTCCTTGCAGTAGTGCAGCAATAGTGCCCCCAATAGAGATACCAAGCACTATTGTATCACCTGCATCTCCAGTACAGCAAGTGACTGATGCTGATCAAGCACATCAACCGTCTCCATCCACTGAAAAGTTTATGGAAGATCTCATTATGGATGAACCAAGTGTTGATCCTGATACTCCACCAACCATATTGGCTGCAGTCGAGACTATTACATCTCCAACTGTACCATTATTGGAGGGTCCATCGGCTAGCTCTCCAGCCAGTTCACCCGCACCACATCATCGTGAGTCTAGCCCGGTTTCACCAAAAAATGACCAACAAGGGCAAATGCTTCAGACTGATGAGTCTTTGATTGACGCCATGGCCGCAGCTCTAGATCATACCTTGATTAATAGGCTACATGAGCTCACGCAAACGGTTAGGTCCTTCTCTCAAGACATCACTAACTCCTCCTTCTCCGTTGATAATTCACGCCAGACGATGATTCGGCATTTCGAGACCGTGTCTCGAGACCTTGCTCGTATGACCACAGAGATCACTAATCATCATCGCACTCAAATCAACACGCTCTCTACCGTCTCCGAACAAGTTATCCGATCTGAAAACCGCCTTCATAAGCAGTTGAATGATCGGATGGACACTATGCAAGCCACTCTACTTGCTCAAATCGATGCAAAGATTGACAATATGCAATCTTGCCTTGGCACTCAACTCACTGAGATCATCGTTCGACTCAACCAAGGTGATGCCAAAAAGGGGGAAGAAGAGCAACGTAGAGCAGCAGAGGCAAGAAGACGAGAAGAAGATTCCAGAAGAAAGGAAGAAGCCGACAAAAGAAGAAGAGAAGGCGACAGGTCAGGCGATAGGTCGGGAGGAGCCAGTTGGTTTAAAAGATGAACAATATTCACTTATCTCAGCTGCATCTCATTTTGACTTTCTTCTGTAGGTGTAATAAAAATGTTTATTGTACTTAATGAAATTCATTATCTCAATAAAGTTCATTTTAATGCTTTCATATTGTTCTTGGAGCACTTAAGTTTTGTCATCACCAAAAAGGGGGAAATTATTGAATCCGATATTTTGGTGATAACAAACAACAACTCATTGTATAGGAATGTGCTGTCAACCATTGTATTTCAGGAATCTACTACAACTTCTACCGGAAGCTTGTCAACCGCCTTTGCTCTCGACCGGCTGAAGTCACAAGCCTATCGACTGGCTATCAAAACCAGCAGAGGATAAATCTATCTACCGGAAGCTTGTCAACCGCCTTTGCTCTCGACCGATTGAAGTCACAAGCTTATCGACTGGTTATTCAAACCAGCAGAGGACAAATATCTCTACAGGTAGAATGTCAATTGCTTATTAGGATATCTCAAGACAAGTACCTATGACAAGATGTTCCTTGCAAAGATCTTTTATTAAAAGCAGAACCGGCGTATCAGAAGATTTGTTGACTCCTGCAATCGAGACAACAGGTTGCACCAAAATGGCAAAAACACAGAATGACTACAGATAAAGCATTCGACCGTTTATTCCAGTTTTGGACCCTGGAAGTTGTCTGCAGTGTACGATCTTCATGCGGAATCATCAATGCATTTATGAGCATTAAATGTGCATTCAATGCAGCATCAGAACGTTCAAAATAAAGACGTTGATGATTGACCTATATAAAGGGAAGATTGCTCAAGAAACAAAACAAGTGACAACGGTGAGAGACAAGCAATTCAGAAAAATCTCAATCAACTCAATCACTCGAATAATATCAGAAGTCCTGATCTGATATACTTGAGCACACTTACAAGATCATTCATTTTGCTGCTCAAATAAATCCTCGCCTACAGTTCACATATCTGATCGTCAAGGATCATCCTAGGGTTTCCAAGCCTCTCGACCGCTCTGCAGTTTGAGAAGCTCAACTCAACTATACTCAGTGTTGAAGAGACTTGAAGCTGCTCTGAAAGCTTCCACCAGTCTGATAAGAACTGAGAATCTTATCTGTGTAAATCTAGGAGTTTCGGATTAGGCATTGGATAAGTCCTAAGTCTGAAGTGGGTGTATTACAAGACGTTGTAATAACCAAAGTCTTCTAGTGAATTCCTTCCTAAGTGGAAGAAGGGGAGACGTAGAAGGATTAAGCCTTCGAACTTCCATAAAATCGTGCTTTAGCCTTTACTGCCATTTATCTTACATCCTGCTCATACATTGCATTATAAACTTTGCATCACTAAAACCTCTGAACTATTTCCGCACTATTTAAGTTGTTCAAAACGTTTTAGAAGTTGAGGAAACCGATTAAGTGAACTAAACCTCGCTTGATCATTTTGAAGAAAAAGAAGAAAAGTTTCAGAGTGTATTCACCCCCCCTCTACCCTCTGAACCGATCCCAACAGTTTGTTTCTGTGATCGCCAAGAGATTGCAGTGCCTCCACGAGTAAATACATATCCGGTTTGGGAACGTGCCTTATGTGGATCAGATAAGTATCCAGCATCAGCATAACCAATTATTCTCTGATTTGTATCTTTTGGATACAAAAGTCCCAAATCCGTCGTTCCTCGTAAATAACGGAATATATGTTTAATTCCGTTCCAGTGCCTCTTCGTTGGACATGAACTGAATCTTGCCAATAAATTTACTGCAAAAGATATGTCTGGTCTAGTGCAATTTGCAAGATACATAAGGGCACCAATGACACTTAGATATGGTACTTCAGGACCAAGAACAACTTCATCATCTTCACATGGACGAAATGGATCCTTTTCTATATTCAATGATCTGACAACCATTGGAGTACTTAAAGGATTTGATTGATCCATATTGAAACGTTTAAGGACCTTCTCTGTATAATTAGACTGGTGAACAAAAATTCCACATTCTTTTTGTTCAATTTGTAAACCAAGACAATACTTGGTTTTTCCAAGGTCTTTCATTTCAAATTCTTCCTTCAAGTATAACATCACTTCTTGAATTTCTTTATTCGTTCCAATGATGTTTAAATCATCAACATATACAGCAATAATCACGCATCCCGATGTTGTTTTCTTGATGAAAACACAAGGGCATATTGGATCATTTACATATCCCTTTTTCATCAAGTGTTCACTTAGCCGATTATACCACATTCGGCCGGATTGCTTTAATCCATACAATGATCTTTGTAATTTCACAGAATAAAATTCTCTGGGTTCTGAACTTTGTGCTTCTAGCATCTTAAATCCTTCAGGGATTTTCATGTATATATCACTATCAAGTGATCCGTATAAATAAGCTGTAACAACATCCATTAGACGCATGTCCAAGTTTTCAGACACTGCTAAACTGATCAAATACCGAAACGTAATTGCATCCATAACAGGAGAATATGTTTCTTCATAATCAATTCCAGGCCTTTGAGAAAAACCTTGTGCAACAAGTCGAGCTTTATATCTCACTATTTCATTTTTCTCATTTCTCTTTCGAATAAAAACCCATTTGTACCCAACAGGTTTAACACCTTTAGGTGTAAGGACTATAGGTCCAAAAACACTACGTTTATTTAGCGAATTTAATTCAACCTGGATGGCATCTTTCCATTTTGACCAATCCTTTCGAGTTTTGCATTCACCAAAAGATTTTGGTTCATTATCTTCATTTACGATGTCACATGCCACATTGTACGAAAATATCTCATCAATATCTTGTACATTCTTTCGGTTCCATATTTTTCCAGTATTAATATAATTGATAGAGATTTCATGATTCTCGTCAGTTTGTGGTTCTGACAAAATATTTTCATCATCGTGTGTTTCTTCTGGAACACCATTTTCTATTTTCTGATCATCATTTTTCTCTATGTATTTTCTTTTCCGAGGATTTTTATCCTTTGAACCGATTGGCCTTCCACGCTTCAGGCGTTTTATGACATCATGAATGTCTTCATTTTGTTTCTTTGGAATTTCAACTCGAGCAGGGGCATTTACAGCAGGTATATATGATTTTGTTACCCCTTTTGTGTCTGCAAATGCATCTGGCATTTGATTTGCTATTCTTTGCAAATGCACAATTTTCTGTACATCTTTATCACATTGTTTAGTTCTAGGATCCAAATGTAATAATGATGGTACATACCATGTGATTTCTTTTTCGATGTGTTTCTTTTCTCCCCCTAACATTGGGAAGTTATTTTCATCAAAATGACAATCAGCAAACCGTGCTGTAAACACATCGCCTGTCTGAGCCTCAAGATATCTAATGATTGATGGACTATCATAGCCGATATAAATACCATTCTTTCTTTGAGGTCCCATTTTTGTTCTTTGAGGTGGTGCAATAGGCACATATACCATACATCCAAAAATTCTCAAATGAGAAATATCTGGTTCTTTGCCAAATACAAGCTGCAATGGGGAGTGTTTATGATATGCACTTGGCCTGATGCGAATCAATGCAGCAGCATGTAAAATTGCATGTCCCCATATAGAAATAGGGAGTTTCGTTCTCATAATCATTGGTCTAGCAATCAACTGCAGACGTTTAATCAATGATTCAGCTAATCCATTTTGTGTATGAACATGAGCTACAGGATGTTCAACAGCAATTCCCATCGACATACAATAGTCGTTAAAAGTCTGGGAAGTAAATTCTCCAGCATTATCAAGTCTTATTTTCTTGATCGTATATTCGGGAAATTGATTCCGCAATTTTATTATTTGAGCCATCAATTTTGCAAATGCCACATTCCGAGTGGACAATAAACATACATGTGACCATCTGCTAGAGGCATCGATCAATACCATAAAGTATCGAAATGGTCCACATGGTGGATGAATTGGCCCACAAATATCACCTTGAATACGTTCAAGAAATATGGGTGATTCCTTTTGGATTTTAGCTGGTGATGGTCTTATAATAAGTTTCCCCAGAGAACATGCCTTACACTGAAACTTATTATTCTGAAAGATCTTCTGGTCTTTCAGTGGATGACCACTTGTATTTTCTATAATCCTTCGCATCATTATTGAACCAGGATGTCCCAATCGATCATGCCAATTTGTTAGTATTGAAGAATTTCCAATAACCATATTTGATTCGATTGGACTTATATGTGTATAATGCAATCCAGTAGGGAGCATTGATAATTTCTCAACTACATATTTCTTTCCTGATTTATATGTAGTAAGACACATATATTTCTCATTTCTTTCGGTTATTGTTTCCGTATCATAACCATGAGAATATATATCATTAAAACTCAACAAATTTCTTTGTGATCGTGGTGAATATAAAGCACTATTTATCAAAAATTTTGTACCATTAGGTAACAAAAATTGTGCTTTGCCACATCCTTCAATCAAGTCTACAGGACCTGATATTGTATTCACCATTGTTTTTGTTGGTTTTAATTCCAAGAAATATTTTTCATTTCTGAGGATAGTGTGCGTTGTACCACTATCTGGTATGCAAACTTCCAGTGCATTATTTTCATCTTTGATCATAGCATTTTCCATAATGATCTTCAAAAACAATATGCAATAAAATGAATTAAGAAAGATATATGCAAATTATAATATGTTATATAATATAAAAATTACATTGTTACATTCTTTTCCCACCAGTACATTTAATCAATATCTTCGAAATCATTCAAAAAGTAGGCAGCATCTAAATTCATTGAACCACTTGTATGGTCAATGTTTTCAGTAAAATTGGTCTCTTTTTCTTTCCCCTTTATTGAATCTTTATAGAGCTTACACAGATGCTCAGGGGCTCGACAAGTTCTTGACCAATGTCCTGGAGTGCCACATCTATAACAAACACTCTCAGTTCTTTTTGGATGATTTTCATTTTCACCCGTATTATCATGCTGCCTCTTTTGTGGGTGGTTCGTGACGTTCCTTTGAGATGAGTTATTGAAATAACTATCTCTTTTATTTTCAAATCCACGGCCTCGACCACGACCGCGATCATTTCTACGCCCACGTCCACGCCCACGTCCTCGTCCACGACCTCGACCAAAATCTTGTCTATATCTTTGATTTTGGTTTTCATTTTTACTTACGACATTTGCTTCAGGAAATGCCGTTGAACCAGTAGGTCTGGACTGATGATTTCTCATGAGCAATTCATTATTCTTTTCCGCCACGAGTAAACATGCGATGAGTTCTGAGTATCTTGAAAATCCACGCACTCTATATTGCTGTTGTAGAGTTATATTTGATGCGTGGAATGTGGAAAATGTCTTTTCAAGCATTTCCATCTCAGTAATATTATGCCCACAAAATTTCAACTGTGAGACAATTCGATACATCGCAGAATTATAATCACTCACCTTTTTAAAATCTTGGAATCTTAAAGTATTTCATTCATCTCGTGCGGTCGGAAGTATAACTTCCCGTATATGCTCAAAACGTTCTTTTAACCCTTTCCACAAAATCATTGGGTCTTTTTCGGTCAAATATTCACATTTCAACCCCTCATCAAGATGTCTGCGTAAAAATATCATCGCTTTTGCTTTATCTTGTGAGGATGATATGTTATTTTCTTTGATAGTTTCGTTAAGACCCAATGACTCGAGATGCATTTCTACATCGAGGGTCCATGGCATATAATTCTTTCCGGTTATATCAAGTGCAATGAATTCGAGTTTCGCCAAGTTCGACATGGTGGTACTAGAAAATAACAATGCATTTTATTAGTTAATTTCCATAAATATGACAATACAAAATAATGGAAGAACGTAAATTACAAGTGCGTATACAAATAGAAAAAAAATATGTGTTGGAAAATCGCTGGTGAGTAAAAGACTCGTGAGCATGATGATCATAGTCGTTATGAAAAATATCCTTATAAATGTCATCATCTCCATCTTCGAAAAAACCGAGGATAAAATATTTTGAGAGAAAGAATGAATTTGGTGTGATTGAAAATGAGTTTGAGTGAACATATTTATAGGGCAAAAACTAGCCGTTTTGTTACCGTTTGTGACCGTTGGGGGTAAAGAAAAAATTGAGTATGTGTTGAATAAAAATTCGTGATAATCATGTAATGCATATAATGATAATCATAATTAAATAATTATGTATATCATATCACATTATTATAAGGTCAGTGTCGTAGACAGCCTTTTATATAATGTTGTGAAATTATACCAATATAGTTAGTATAAAGTCAGGTATAGTATATCATATCACATTATTATAAGATCGGTGTCGTAGACAACCTTTTATATAATAACATGAGATTATACAAATATGGTTAGTATATAAATACACAATAATATATATCATATCACGTTATTATAAGGTCAGTGTCATAGACAACCTTTTATATAATAACATGAAATTATATATTAATATAGTTAATATATATACATAATAAATATATATCACGTTATTGTTTAAAAACCTTAGAGGCTTTTATACTTGTCGTATCCCTTACCGGGAGTGTGGGATGTCGTCTTAACATCCTCCCAGGATTTATAACAAGTTTTGAAAAAAACTTATTTTTTCATAACATGATATTATATATTAATATATACACAATAAAAATATATAACAGTAAAATAAAAATTCTTACTTGTTGAATATTTTTGACTTCTTCTTGTATTTTGGAGCGTCGGAAAATATAGAGAACCTTCGAGCGATCGTGCTGATAACGTGTTGTGAAAAAGTAAAAATTTACGGTAAAAAGTAAAAACTCAAAAACTCAAAATTTATCAAATTCTACACTTTATAAAATTTTTCTCTCTTCACAATTGTGTTTTTCTACACAAATGGAGAGACCTATTTATAGATCTCAATTGGAGATTAGTCAAAAATTAATACATCATTAATTACATCATCACATACTAATTTTCAATATTTTACAACTCAATTTTCAACTTTCAACCTTCAACATTCAACAATAAATAATAATATATATTTATATATATTTTCAACAACATCTATATTTTAAAAATTTAATTTGAAGACTACATCGGTTGGATAAATTTAATGAGAATTACATATATTGATTTAGACAATTATTTTGAGTTAGTTTCGTTGTGAATGTCAATGTTGTGTTAGTTATGTGTTGTATAGATGTTCATTCGTTGTTTTTCTTGAGAATGAAGGGTGTGTTAGTATCTCATGTCGATTGGATATAGTCATTGAGAGTTGCATACATGGCTTGGACAATCCTCTTCTTACGCTACAAGTAACTTGGTCAAATCATATCGGTTTTGAACGAGTTGGGTTGGAGTCGAGCTCGATCCATAGTGGTGCCTATCTATCCTTGGCTCACTATCTAAGAACCATAATGTCCACTTGCAATCTTTCGTATATTTTTCTCCCCTTGACCTTTCCACTCGCATCGATGAATGAAACAGTTCCGTGCTACGCATATTCATTTATTCTATTACCCCTTTAAATATTTCATCATAATATATATGTTAAAGTATGAAGTATCCTTAAATTTCGCACCTCTAAACTATTTTTGGAATGAACAGTGAATACCCCAACTATTAAAGTTTCTGTGTCACAATTTGATGAATTCTTTAATGGAAAATACATGTATGTATATCGAAAAGATGTACGTTGAACTCGACCCTTTTAACTACCTTCTACTTCGGGGAAGTGCACCTAGTCATACCTGCACTGTTTCACCATTGGGAAGTGTGTATGGGATTTTCGTGACGAAAAAATGTTTGTTTAAATAGAAATGGGTGGGTGGGGAAGTGGGTTCCTCGAGCAGGGGTGTGAGGTCCTTCGTTCGGCGGGATTAAGATTCGGTTGACTGGACTGGGACTTCTAATTTGTTGCGCTTCAGTTTGTTTCGTGTCCCACGATTTCAAGGTTTCCTTTTTTTTTTTTCTTTTTTTTTTTCTTTTTCGAGCTTTGTTACTGGGCATCTGCAAGTTTGCTCTAAAGGTGTTTAATTCAGGACATTTACCAGTTCTATTTGCGGTATGTCTTACTGCTCTGTTCATGATTTATTCTTCATTTGGGTGAGAATGGCGGGATGATTTTTTGATGCAGAAGATGATGTTTTGACTTTCTTGTATAACAGATATAGGACTTAGTTTGCTGACTATGTTTTTCCCATGATATCTTTTGCTTCGAAAATTCATATTGAATGTTAGTTGTTGGAAAGTGGGTTCTTGACTAGAGGGGATTAGGAAGTTATGTTTTGAAAGTGGTTTTTGAATGATTGTGCTTGGTAAGAATTTATTTGAAGATGATGTGATCTTTGTTGTTTTGAGATGTTTACTTTCTGAACGTCCATGAGGTGTTTGAGAATTTGTGTGATGTGATCCTTTTTAGATTAAAGAACGTGAGTGAGATGTTGAAATTTATAAGTTTTGGGGTATGAATCTCTGTTGTGAATGATGTTTTGGCATGAAAGAAAGTAGATCTATGTGTAAGTTAAGCCAGATGGTGTACAGAAATAGCTGAAGTCCACTCAAAAGACCGTAAGAAGCACCATCTAAGCCACTTGGTTGTCAATTGAATGTAGCAATAAATTTGATGTGGCTAACTTGTGTCTTGGTCATTGTCTAAGTTCCCATTTTGTGGTTGACTGCTAGAATGTTTTAATGATATTTGGATATTGATGTGATGTGGCTTTTTCAAAATATGTTTGCTGATGCCATAGACTGTAGGTTGTATATAAGTTGAGGAAGTTCAAAAGTCTATTGGAATGTAACGCGAAAGGCTGAAACACAATAGATAATTCTATTGCTGATTTACCTTTGTTGTGCATAAAATTGGAGCAGTTGGTTCGTTCTTCATAATTTTGATTCTATTTATTTGTTCTTACCATTTCGTTCTCCTTTTTGTTATGCTATTGGTAGCAATGGCGTCTTCACATCCTGGTCAATCTTCTACAAGTTCAAAATCGAGACATAGCACTAGGATGATTGCTCAAACCTCAATAGATGCAAAACTCCACACGGACTTTGAGGAATCAGGTAGTTCATTCGACTATTCGAGCTCAGTGCGTACGACAAGTGCTGTCCGAGTAGATCGGGGGCCTAGGCCTGACAAAATTACCACGGCTTACCTCCATCAAATTCAGAAAGGAAAGCTGATTCAGCCATTTGGGTGTTTGTTGGCGCTTGATGACAGGTCATTCCTTGTGATTGCCTACAGTGAAAATGCTCCCGAAATGCTTACAATGGCGAGTCACGCTGTTCCAAGCGTCGGAGAGCACCCGGTACTCGGCATCGGAACTGATATCAAAACCATTTTCACTGCTCCTAGTGCTACTGCTTTACATAAAGCATTAGGATTTGGTGAGGTTTCTCTATTAAACCCCATCTTGGTTCACTGCAAAACTTCTGGAAAACCATTTTATGCTATCATCCACAGAGTTACAGGTAGTTTTATTATCGACTTTGAGCCTGTGAATAGTCACGAGGTCCCGATGACTGCTGCTGGTGCCTTACAATCTTATAAGCTTGCTGCCAAAGCCATTACGAGATTGCAGTCATTACCTAGTGGGAACATGGAAAGGCTCTGTGATACAATGGTGCAAGAAGTTTTTGAACTCACGGGTTATGACCGGGTAATGATGTACAAGTTTCATGATGATCATCATGGGGAGGTGTACACCGAGGTCGTAAAGCCTGGGCTTGAGGCTTATTTGGGCTTGCATTATCCGGCCACAGATATCCCTCAAGCTGCTCGGTTTTTATTCATGAAGAACAAGGTCAGGATGATCTGCGACTGTAGAGCAAATCCTGTTAAGGTTCTTCAAGACGAGAAGCTTCCTTTCAATCTTACATTATGTGGCTCGACACTCAGAGCTCCTCACGGTTGCCATTCACAATACATGGAAAACATGAATTCAATTGCATCATTGGTAATGTCGGTTGTTGTTAATGAGGAAGTTGAAGAAGGCTCCAATTCCTCACAGCCACAAAAGGAAAAAAGGCTTTGGGGACTCGTGGTTTGCCATCACTCAACCCCAAGATTCATCCCTTTCCCTCTCCGTTATGCATGCGAATTTCTTGCCCAGGTGTTTTCCATTCATGTCAACAAAGAGTTAGAATTGGAAAATCAGATGCTCGAGAAGAATATTCTGCGAACTCAGACCCTCTTGTGTGATATGCTGTTGCGAGATGCTCCTTTAGGCATCGTCTCACAAAGCCCGAACATAATGGATCTCGTGAAATGCGATGGTGCTGCTCTACTATATAAGAATCAAAATTATAGCTTAGGATCGACCCCAAATGACTCTCAGATTCGCGACATAGTTTCTTGGCTAGATGAGTATCATCGAGATTCCACAGGTTTGAGTACAGATAGCTTATATGACGCCAATTTTCCTGGAGCGCTTGCTCTCGGTGACACTATCTGTGGAATGGCGGCTGTCAAGATAACTGATAAGGACTGGCTTTTCTGGTTCAGATCGCACACTGCTGCAGAAATTCGTTGGGGTGGAGCCAGGAATGAACCGTATGCTGAGGATGACGGCAAGAAGTTGCATCCAAGGTCATCTTTTAGTGCATTCTTAGAGGTTGTCAAGGAACGGAGTTTACCTTGGAAGGACTACGAGATGGATGCCATCCACTCTTTGCAGCTCATTCTACGAAATGCCTTCAAGGATACCAAGGCTACAGATTTGGACACAATGGCGATTCATACGAGACTTAATGACATGCGAATTGATGGAATGCAGGAGCTTGAAGCAGTGACATCTGAGATGGTCCGGCTGATTGAAACTGCATCTGTGCCTATCTTGGCAGTTGACGTGGATGGGCGGGTTAATGGATGGAATACAAAAATTTCTGATATAACTGGTCTTCCTGTTGACGAAGCAATAGGCAGGCATTTTCTTGCACTGGTAGAAGATTCGTCAGCTGATGCAGTGAATAAGATGTTGGAATTGGCACTTCAAGGTGTGGACTCGAAAACAATGACAAACACATCTCTTAGATTTGAAGTAACTATATGCATGCGTGTAAGATAATGTGTCAACAAAATCTAACTCTATATTTATTCTCGCAGGGAATGAAGAACGAAATGTTCAATTTGAGATCAAAACACACGGGTCAAGAAGAGAGTCTGGTCCCGTCAGCTTAATTGTAAACGCTTGTGCAAGCAGAGACGTACGAGAAAATGTTGTGGGAGTATGTTTTATTGCTCAGGATGTAACCGCACAGAAAAGTATGATGGACAAATTCACTAGAATTGAAGGAGATTACAGAGCTATAGTACAAAATCCTAATCCACTTATCCCACCTATATTTGGCTCCGATGAATTTGGCTGGTGTTCCGAGTGGAATACTGCTATGACTAAATTAACTGGATGGCCTAGAGATGCTGTGATAAATAAAATGCTTCTGGGTGAGGTCTTTGGAACCCACATAGCTTGTTGCCGATTCAAGAATCAAGAGGCTTATGTGAACCTTGGTATTGTACTCAACAATGCTGCAGTTAGTCAAGAATCTGAAAAGGTACCGTTTGGTTTTTTCTCGAGGAGTGGGAAGTATGTGGAATGCCTCCTTTGTGCGATCAAAAAGTTGGATGGAGATGGCGAAATAACTGGCGTCTTCTGCTTCCTGCAGCTGGCAAGTCCAGAACTCCAACAAGCACTTCACATTCAACGGTTAACAGAACAAACATCAGTGAAAAGATTGAGGCTCTTGGCATATATTAGAAGGGAGATTAAGAGTCCTCTATCTGGGATTATCTTTTCACGAAAGATGATGGAAGGAACTGTCCTGGATGATGAGCAGAAAAGCCTTCTTCGCACTAGTGTTCATTGCCAACGGCAGCTAAATAAAATTCTCGATGACACGGATCTTGATCATATAATTGAAGGGTAAAGTAAAACTGGCGCCCCCACCCCCACCCCCAACCACCCCCGCCCCCTTTTTTTTTTCCTCAATCTTTAACGCTGATAAAATGGATATTTTTTCGCTGAACTTTACTATCTGGCCAGGTACATGGATCTGGAGATGGTAGAGTTTAAGCTGCATGAGGTGTTGATAGCTTCCATTAGTCAAGTCATGATGAAGAGCAATGGAAAGGGTGTGAAAATAGTTGATAATTTAGCTCCAAATCTCTCAAATGAAACCCTATATGGAGACAGTGTGAGGCTTCAGCAAGTCCTAGCGGCTTTCTTGCTTGTATCAGTTACTTTCATTCCGAGTGGAGGCCAGCTTGGTGTTGCAGCTTCTTTGAAAAAAGATTCTATAGGGGAATCTGTTCAGCTTGGCCATGTAGAATTCAGGTACGATCACAATTATTTCCATTTTTTTGGTGATACTATTAATGAAGCATCATTCTTTTGCTGACCTGCTAAGGCACCAGTGGCAAGCTTATGTTCAATTTCTGATTAAAAAATAGCCTTTTCTAAATTTCAATTTTCTTTATAAAAGCTGGTAAGTTTTGCGTTTGTGAACTTTTTGCTTGCCTAACTGTATTAAAATGCTTGCTAATGTACTTGTGTTTCAGTTTTTATGGGTCTTCCTTTTCTCCAAAAGGTCGGTGCCAAGGAATGATGAATACCCTGTTTAGTTTTTTATTCGAATGAGTAAATGCTTTACTTTGTTTTCTTGAAAAAGATAACAGATAAGAAAATCTTCACTGAACATACCTAGAAGAAACCTACGAATTATTTGGAAAAAAAATTGTTTGTTCTTTTTATATTTTTGTGATACATTAACACTTGAATCTTTTTAACTCGGGGCTTAAAATTTTTAGAAATATATTTGCAAAGAAAATGGCGCTTACTGATATTACTTGACAACTTCACTCCTTCTCCAGAAGGATTAAATATGGCAAAACTACAGCAAATCCTTTTCCTTCCACACTAGGTCCTTCTGATTCGATGGTTTCATGTTTTCTCCTGAATTATTCATTTTTAAGCACGAGTAATGGTATGTCAATCCTATACATGATCCAATGAATTTTTTTTTAAAAAAAACTTGTGTTTTCTATTTCTGTAAAATATTGCGCACTATAGTTTTCGCTTGAAATTGACGGAACTTGGGCTATTGGACCATAAGTTATAAGTTTCTAGCTTTTTCTAGTTTCTTATGTTATGTATTATGATTTAATGCAGGATAACACATAGTGGCGGAGGAGTGCCTCAAGGGTTGTTGAACCAAATGTTTGGTAATGAACAAGAAGCATCTGAAGAAGGAATTAGCCTTTTTATCTGCCGTAAACTGGTGAAGCTTATGAATGGTGAGGTTCAGTATTTAAGGGAGGCGGAACGATCCACTTTTATTATATCCGTTGAACTCGCTATCTCTAACCACCGAACATGACCGTTTCTTTGGTTCCTTGTTAAGTCCAGAGAAGAAGTTTCTAGCTATACAGCGTTTTCTATTTGGTTTCTTTCTTTGCCAGCAGAAGCATGTTGTTCTGTGCTGTAAATACGCAGGTTTCTTGTATTAGCTGTCTTTTTTTTCGGAGGAATAGATGTGATGTGGCTTCGTTGTGTCCGTTTTGATCATTTTGTAACATGCTGCTTGTTGCGCTTGTGCTATGTACAGTTTCGATTATGTTATAAGGTAGTATAGGTGGTCTTTCGATGATTTGAGGGGTTATAGCACGGGGACAGCTTAGTTTTTTATGTCCAATTTCCAACATTGTGTAGTTTCAATAAAATTGGAACAGTAGTAACCGCGACGACTTTCGCGGCGGTTTGGGTAAACCATGCTGTCGAAACAAGAAAAGGCAACACGGTCCCAGTGCCAACATTGGCAATAGTATAACATGATGAGACAAATTGACCTAAGTACTATTGTTTATAGATGAAGTCGGATAAGATAGTTTCACTGAGGTTTTTTGCGAATAAACTACTAGGCTATTAATTTACTATTATTATTTGAAAGTACAGGGCAACAAATAGAACTTTTAATAAATAAAACTGTGTTTTATTATAATGTATACAAATAAAAACAAATTACATTATTTAACCCAAAACGAATTAAAGTTCAAATCTCCTTATGATGATATTAATTACGGGGCTTGGGTGCGAACTTGGACTTGATCGTCTGAACTTCGTTGGTGTCAATCTGAAAGGCAGTCGCCAAAACAATATCAGGCACAGGCGGCGAAGCCCCGAACAACGTGGTGGCGATGGACTGAGTCCCCGGCAGCTGGCTGTTGAAGGCGGCGATTACCGCCGCCGGGCCGACGCCGTTGTTCCTCTGGAAGTGGACGAGACCTTTAGGGAAGACGAAGATCTCGCCGTTCTTGATGATCTTGGTGTAGAGGACGTTGGCGGTGGTGATGAAGCCGACTTCGAGCTGGCCGTAGAGAACGAAAACTATCTCGGTGGCTCGTGGGTGAGTGTGCGGCGGGTTGAGGCCGCCGGGGGCGTAGTCGATGCGGGAGAGAGACACGCCGAGGGTGTTCAGGCCTGGGATTCTCTCCACGTTGGCGCCGGTTACCAGTGAGCCGAAGGAGTTGGTGACGCCGGGATTTGCCAGCGCGGCGGAGAAGAAATCGTCCGCCGTCACGTTTGACTTGCACGTGAACCCGTTGACTTTTATAGCTGTCAAAATGCATAAAAAAAATATAATTAACTCTCGCATAAATGTGAAGCTTGAAGATGTAAATGATGCCACAATTATTAGGTGAAAGTATATTCAAAGCCCTACGAGAAAAGTATTCAATTATAGATAGATAGGGTGGACAAACAAATTTAGGTGGCAACTATACATAGAAATATAGAATTCAACTTCACATTAAGTTAAAAAAAAATGGATATTAGAAAATCGAAGCGATAAAAAACTCTAAGATGCGGCTCAGTATTTCATTGATAGGACGATGAAGTATGTATAATATAAAAATAATAAATCAATATACTTGAATAAGATAGCCAATAATTGGATTAAAAAAATGAATATTATATCAAATGATGTCGTAAGTCAATTTATTTTTCATTTTTATAACAACGATGATGAGTGATTTTTGCTTCGACATGACGTGAGAGTGAATTCATGCCAATTTCTTACTGAAAAAGATTTACGTTATTGTACTAGCTAGTCGAGCGACACAAGTAAATGATTCGATCAATATACACATATATTATGGATGGATACATGCAGTAGTTACTAACCAGAAGTGAGATCAGCAACACAAATATCTTGAAGCAAGTCTGGATCTGCATAAACCCTGTGGGTTAGCATCATCAAACAGATGATTGCTAGCATCTTGCACACATGAGTCGCAACCGCCATTATATAATTTCGAAACACGAAGCTTAAATGAACAGAAAGAGTCGTGTTTTGGGATGAGGATTAAATGAGCTAGGAGCTGGGTTATTTATATATCGTTGTAGAAGTCGAACCTCTTTAATATTATTATATTATTAAATAAACATATGTTTATCGTCTATATGATGACTTGGGACAAATATTTATTTATGTGGCCCGGTTCAATCTAAGACCCCCGTGGTCTCCGAACTTGTTAGAAATGTATGAGATTAGAAGATTCCATTTTTATTATTATTTTTTACATTAAAAAAAAACACTAGTTTAGAACATTTTTAGGGAAAAATGCATATTTTATTTTTAGTTTTATATGTTTGCGTATTTACGACTCCAGTCCTCTGTGTTGTTAAATTTTAGTTGTAGTCATACATTACTTAATTTTTTGGCTAGTATCACGTCGAAAGAAGACTAAATAATTGCCGGATAAACAAGTAGTACAAAATCAACATTGAAATTGACAACATATTCGATCTAAATTGCACAAACAAAAACTATACCCAAAAAATAAATGTGAGTTTCCATGTTTTTATTTGAAATAGGAATATAGGATTATATCGTTCATATGTGCTCATTTTTCTAGATGGCACAAATTCAACCAAGAAGAAGACTTTGAAGCATGCACGGGACTTGCCTTTAGAGAAGGGGATTTATGTATGGTATTGCAAACTTGACTATTTTTATTATTAATAAGTTTTTAATAATATTGGACGCGTTTCGATTACTCCCGTCCGAAGAGTCCTCGAAGCAGCTGGTCTGATTGGAAAATATATATGTTAAAAATTTTCCAAATACTTTCTAGAAGTATCATCAAGAAATACTATGATTAACATGAATTTTGGATTTTATTTCAAAGAAATAATATAATTAATATATATTTTTTGGATTAATTTGATTTTCTTCCTTACATCATTATGGAGTATGAATTTTTGGTTCATTAATGTTATATTACTCCATGTATTGGTTCAATTTGTATATATTCTACTAATATATATTTTTTACTAATATATTCTAGTAATATTACACGAGAAGAAGACAAGTCCGTTTTTTTTTTTGTAAACAGATATTATCGTTGACAAATTTCTAACTTAACTGTTTGACTCCGTCAAACTATCAACTTTTATTTTATTCTACTTTCAATTGTGACAGTAATAAATCCAATATTTAATTTGAGTACTAGCAATATATATATATAAGTTTCTTTCAAGTGCCCACTTATCATGTTCATTACCATGCCCATCAATGATGTGGCAGTACTATTCTATTGGAACACATCTTTATCACATCCAATAGAATAGTGCCACATCATTGATGGGCATGATAGTGAGCATGATAGGTGGGCACTTGAAAGAAACTATATATATATATATATAATATATATATATATATATAAATAAAGTTTTGATATGCTGCCCACCTTCGTGCCCACCTATGAGATGACACTCATCCATTAGATGAACCATTTGTATATGATTCATCTCATCCATGGGATGATTGTCACCTCATAGGTGGGCATGGAGGTGGGTACGGGAGGTGGGCAGCATAGCAAAACTATAATATATATATATATATATAAAAATATAATATATATATATATATATATATATATATATATATATATATATATATATATATATATCTTTGTATGATCTCATATAAGACGGATCATTCGGTCTATATTTATAGTAAAAAACAATATTTGTTATGGGTCGAGTCGGATTTTCGATTTGTTTCAAAAAAAAACTAATATGTGAAATGATCTCATTAAATCGTCAAAATTGATCAGGTTCATCGAGCCAATCCGCTCTACTATGAATACTCGTTAATTTAGTGACTCGTTTGAAATTAATAATTATGTCATGTCATTTCTTCTTAAAAAAAAAATTTAATTTCTAGCGAAATTCACACATCACGCGTAGAAGATTCTCTATTTCAATAAATTTTGGTTCCGAACCAAAATAAATACGGGGCGTCACGAAAAAAATAGAAATCCCAAGTGGATATTGGGCTGGATGAAAATTGATTGGATATATTGTGGATATTGATTGGATATATTTTTTCAGTTAATACCCTGGGCCTGGACCAATTTTACGTGGACATTATTATGTATGTTCTTTTTAAAATCTGGAGATCACCATTCAGCCCGATTATCCCTCGTGTTAAGTAGTTTTTACATTTTTGTTGTTGTTTTTATTATTATTATTATTATTATTATTATTATTATTATTATTAATTTCACCGACAAAATAAACAATGGTTCATTTTTTTAAAAGAAAAAATCCTCATGTTTTTATATATTTTAGTATGAGAACTCGAGGATTTGATTATTAACGATCACGTTTCTCAATTATTATCTTATGATTTATAATTTTCTCATTCACGGTAGTAAAGTGTTATTTTTAGGATCTCGATCCGTAGAATCGTAGCTATTTATTATTCATTTAATCGAATCTTTAGATGATATTTGGATATATCAATTACCAAGAGATATATACGATCTAACGAAATTATCATGGAATTTAATATTTACGTGATAATTCAAATTGAAAGGTGACATGAACTTTTCTCTTTCTCTTTTTTTTTTTTTTTGTTTTAACAAAAGGGAATCGAATTAATTTTTTCCCCCTAATTACCTGCCCTAATTCAAATTAATTGACTCTGGAGAAAAATAAAATGAGTAGAAGAATGAAGAGTTTATTTCAGTATTACTTGATGCCTTAAAAAAGTATGATAATAAAATATGATCCAACTAATGTATCCTAGTACCTTTTGCTTTTGCCCAATATATTCCACTCTACAACGTACCTTAATCCATTTTTAAAAAAACTCAAAATATTAGAATTATTTAAATAGTAAGATTTCTAAAATATGTGTTGGACTTTGGACACTGTTGGGTTTTTTCATTTATATGAATGAAAATTCGACAAGTTACATATGAGCTTATTAAGTGGATGGTTTAAACGTGAAATGATGATTGTACCATCTAAAAAAATAAAATTGACATGAGTTAGCTTATATTGAAAGTGTAAAATTGATTAGTCGAGAAACTTTCGCGCAGGCGCTTGCACAAGGAAAGTGCAAATCGGGAAAGACACCCCATGTAACTCAAATCTAAATGGATTATAGTTTTTTTATTATTATTTTTATTTTTCAAAGATGAATTGATTGTAGTTTTCATTTTGTAACCCAAAATGGATTAAATAAGAAATCTGTACACTATATCAAGGCTCCGACCACCGACAAATTGGTCTTATGGTATAATAGCCAATTTCAAAAATTATCTTATTAATCTGATCAAATTTCATAATTATAATACCATCTCTATTTTAATATAATAACATCAAACTAATCATAAAAAAGTAATTAAACGTTATAAAACATTTTAAAATTATTTCAAAAAGAACTTTTAAAATAAAAAACTATAACAACACGAAAATCGAATACTAATATTAATAAAAAAAACTAGGCAGAGTTCACGGGTAAAATGAAATAATAATCACAAGCAATTATAAAGATCTTTAAAATTCCCGGCAGATATACCATCAGCTGCTTCCTGAAAACAACAATTCTTTATTCAGATCTCCAAGAAAACAAAAAGAAAACAATTTACCCACTTTTTCCCAAGAAACAATAATTCCGTTTCGTGTGTCTTTACGTTACCAGATTCACAAAACCTGTGCCTCATTTCATCGCTTTGGTGTCGTTGTGCTGTTCACAGGTGTCCCTCATTTTAGCGCCAGGACACTTGTTATACTTACCGTGATTCGTTAACATAAATGCATTTTAATGAAGAAAGATTCTTTCTTTGATATAAATTGTGGGTAGTGGGGCGTTTTATTGGCTCATTGCAAATTGTAAGCGAAAGTTGAGGTTATGGGAAGGGTGTTGGAGTTTTGGGGTGTGCTTTTTTCTGTGTTAGTTTTGAGAAACTGGGTTGTTAAAAGTTTTGAATTTGATGAATTTTTTGGAAAGAACAGAACGGATGTCTCGTTCTTGGAGTCTGTGTCAATTTTGGAGAGTGTGTATGGAATGTCTGCTGCAGCTCTCCCTTCAAATGCTCTAATGGTGGGTCTGACTCTTGTTCATGGAGCTGCTGCTAAAGGCGCTGGTATATTTCTCTCTGTATAATATGATGTGTGTGTGTATTATAGGTCTATTGGTTTCTGGTTTCATTTGCCTTGTTTGGAGTTGATTTTTTTTTCCCCTTTTTGGGTTAATGTTCATGATAAGATTGTAAATGGCATTGAATTTAATTTCTTGTTCTCAATTTAGTTCTTCCTCGTGTTGTGTCGGTTGCTTTAAATTGAGTTTTACTGATGCAGTCATTGTTTTCCATTTGTGTTGTAGATGCATTGGATCTCAATTTATGTTTCTTCCTTTATTTGATAATTTTCTTTAGGTAGATTTTTATAGTGTTGCTTTTTGGATAGTAAAAAGTAGAGTGATTTCAGCGTGTTCTTCATTTTTCTTTTTTCTAATGCATGATTCGTGGAGTGACATGATTGAGTTGATTTTGTTATGTTCTCACATTTGTAGGAACTTCAACTGTGTTACATCTGAATTCTGTAGTCCAAAATCATTTGTCAAATCTATAAAGAAAAGTAATTAATTTGTTGACGCCGTACTGTTTGGCTTACCAGGTCAAAGATTTTCCACTTTTTTAACTCTCTCTCTGTTCTTTTTGAGACACTAAATATAATAAGATGAATGATTTGAGAACAATAACCATTCCAATTATATTTTGTATTTCCATTTAATCTCAACATAAAAAATTGAATTTAGTATTAAATCTATTCATACTAAAAGCCCAATGCATTGAAGATAACTAAGCTAAACATCATGAGATCACTTTTAAATGGGCTTAACCCAAATGACAATCAGCAACATAAAAGTATTCATATATAAGCCTAATGTTAAGATGAGGGTTCAACAAGATTAATGAAATGGGCAGCTAAATTACTTTGGGTTTGGATACTAGATACTATATCTTTTGGTAAAGTTTTAAGTACGTTGGCAAATTATAATTTTTGAAAAAAAAAGTTGTATTAATCGGTAATGGTTAGTATGTTATTTTAAAAGCAAAACAAAAAGTTATTAACAATAAGATAGTTGTATGACTGACCTCATTCTTGGTGAATAAATTTTTCAGTATGTATGGATGGAACATTACCTGGCTATCACTTGCATCATGGGTTTGGGACAGGAGTAAACAGTTGGCTCATCCAGTTGGAGGTGTATTTTACAATCACAACTTTGGGAATGATGACACTTAAATTGATTTCATATTTTTTATTTTACTTCTAATCATGCTTTACGCAGTTGGCAATCGTAAATATTTTGTTAACAGAAAAAAATTATGTCAATTGTTTGGTTAAACACGCTCTAGAACCAATGCTCTTGTTTATTTAGATTCTCATTGTCCATGATTAGTATCATATTCACACCCTTCAATTTCTTATATTCTTGTAGCTTTGATAAGAAATTAAAAATGCCTATGAAGCTCATATTAATATAACCATGAATTTACCTGCGAAATAGTCACTTATTATAAGTGAAGTCATTAAATTCAAACATAAAAATATTGAAATATACAAGGTTGCTTCTCTTTCCTGTCTGGCTTTACATTTTTCAAACTTCTCTGAAACCTTCAAAAATGTAATTATCTTGTGAAGCAACTAGTGATTGATCCTTACATAGAGCAAAAATAAAAATTGTAGTTTCTCCTGCCAAAATACCAACCATGCTTTAATTTTGTGATATTTGAACTTCGGGTTCCTTTTTCAGTCAACAAAAAACCATACATAATTAAATTATTATTATTATTATTATTATGCACACGTACATGAATCTTATCAACTGAGTCGCATGTCAGGGAGGAGGATGGTGCAACAGTATTAGATCGTGTGTTTATCGCAAGAAGACACATCGAGGGTCTTCAACCTATTTTGAAAGACAACTTCCATTTACAGGGATACTTAGCAATAGGGCTGAAGAAAATCCAGGTTCACAACTTCATATTCAATAAAACTGTGAAATTTCTATATACCAGCTTTTGTCATCACTTTTGTCATCTTAGTCTCATACATGCAGATTTTTTTAACTGGAATAGAGTAAAGATACGATATTGTGATGGGGGATCATTTGCTGGAGATGCTGAAAATAAGGTTCTCAACATTGTCTTCCATATAATTATTCATCTATGATTTGACAGTTCGACTTACTATGGTGCGTACCACTGGCCTTGCTTTTTTATGTTTGCACCAGTTGTATCGAGAAAAAAAAAATGCTTTTGCCTCTCAATTTTGTTTTAGCTATCAGCATAAGGTGTGTTTAGGAAGATACCGACAACATATCGAAGTAGCTGTACACTGGTTGTTTACAATGGCTTAAAGAATGAAAGTTACATTGATAATCTTTTACTATTTCCATTGAAACTGAGAAAATCTACATATCCACCAAATTTTATTCAATTTTCCTTTGTTGCAAAAGAAACAGGAAAACTTGGGCTATAATGGTTAATCCCTTTAACTCGTTCAGTGATTTGTATTCAAGTGCAAGGGGTATCAACTGCCCATGCCGTTCTGTGTGGCTATGTCAATGTGACACAACAATTGAAATGTAATAATCGAGCTGATGTACAGTTATAAAGTGTTGCATCATTGCTAACAGCGAGAAAATTTACAGCCATGCGCTCGCTCCTGCATCAAGCTTTCAATATGTGTTTTCTCAGGTAGTATAAAACATGTTTCTGTAGGCTGCAGGATTGCAATTCAGAGGTCAACGCATTTGGCTTGCAGTAATAGAAGACCTGATGTCCAAAGGAATGCAGAATGCTCACCAAGTAATAACCAATTTTTTATCCGGTTGCCACTTTTTTGAGTTCCTCTATTCTGGTTTGATATTCCCTTTTGATTCATATAAAGCATTTCAGGCACTTCTTTCGGGTTGTTCAGCGGGTGGTTTAGCTTCCATACTGCACTGTGATGAGTTTCGGAATTTATTTCCGAGAAATACTAAAGTGAAGTGTTTGAGTGATGCTGGATTATTTATGGATGCGTAAATTCCATAACTTTTTCCTTATTTTCTGTTATTCAAATATACTATTATGCCTAGGGCTTTCTTTTTCCCATTCTTTTATGGCAATATGTATTCTTTTCTTTCCTTTTTCAGTGTTGATGTATCTGGTGGGCGTGCACTCAGAAATTTCTTCGCCGGTGTGGTTAGATTACAGGTATTTATTCAGTTGAACTAATTTTCCTTATTTTTTATTAAATTTAATTTTCAGCATTTCTGTCTCCATGTGCTAATGTTGTTGAACCCATTTGTTATATTTGATAGCAATATTTTCCTTATTTCCAGTTTACATGCATATATGATCAGATAAAGGAGTCAAGTTTGATGTTCTTGAACATTTGATCATCAAATGTTCAAGAACAAAGTAATGTACCCATCAAATTTTGATGGGTACATTACTTTGTTCGAGTTGCATAACTGTGACTTTAATAAGGAATTTAAGTGATGAAAGTGTGATAGGAAGGCATTGCACATATAGGTTTATTATGATTTTGTTTTGCTATAAAATTGAATGTTATGATACCAGTATTTGTATTTGAATGGTAAACGCGCTAGATTTCCTTTACTGCTGTTCCGTAGGTATAACTTGTTACCCATTTTAACAGGGCTTTCGTAGAAATATTCCCAGCAGTTGTACCATCCACCGGGATCCAACTTCTGTGAGCCTCGTGCTTCTACACAGACAGTCTCTAATTTCGTTTTCCAACTTGTGATATTCTTCTTTATACGTATGCTGTCCCTTGCAGTGCTTCTTCCCTCAGAATCTAATCGCCAACATTAAAACCCCTCTGTTTATTCTTAATGCGGCCTATGATTCATGGCAGGTAGGCTACAGTTTCTGTACATCGATTCTCTTTAGTTCGTGGAATAAACTATTCTTTTAATTGTACCCTTCTTGAAAAACTCATCAAAATTTATTATTCCTCTTGTATTTAGCTCCAAGAAAGCCTGGCTCCTCCAACCGCTGATCCGCATGGCAATTGGCATGGTTGTAAAATGAACAATGAACTATGTTCCGCATCCCAAATCCAATTTTTGCAAGGTGGAGAGGTTCTGCATGAATTTGTTTAAGCCTTTTGTTCCCATTTTTTTTTCTAAGAATTCCGTTGGTGCACCAGGTTTTAGGTATCATATGCTGAATGCTGTAAAAGCCTTTTCAGCGTATAGACAAAGTGGGCTCTTCATAAATTCTTGTTTTGCTCATTGCCAGTCCGAGAGGCAAGACACTTGGTTTGCAGATAATTCTCCAGTACTCGGCAACAAGGTAAGCAGTAAACACCGTTGTTTCTCGGAATTTATTTGATGTACCGAATCCTCTCTTCAGTTTGAGTGTGTGAATCAACCCTTAATTGATTGACCCTCAAAGAAAAGAATTCAAGCATATGCACTATATTGTTGAAGGATTGGAACATGATGTTCAAGTTGTAATATTATTTCAAAATTCGAGTTGCACTGCTACAATCAGTTATAACTTTGGAAGTAAAAGACCTATAGTTTCAATTGTTTCACCGTATAATAACCGAGTGGATCATTTTACACATCCACTTGCGTTGATCATGCAAATAAGTATTCTAATGTCGACTTCTTGATGCAATATGCAGGCAATTGCGATTGCTGTCGGAGACTGGTATTTTGATCGAGCAAATGTCAAGGCCATCGACTGTGCCTACCCGTGTGACAAAACTTGTCACAACCTGGTATTCCGGTGACACCATGAGTACTCGTTCCCCGAGTAGTAATCTAAGCAATTTTTACGAGCTATGCAGCAGGAAACACTGCTGTAATATTCTGGCAAGTTCATGGTGGTTGATGTACGTAATCTACTTTGTAGACCTTATGTTACAATAATAATAATAATATGGCCAAAAAAAAAGTAAGGCAAATTTAAAGTATGCATCAAGAGTATTTAAAAAAAAGTATTTATTTTAGGGTAATGTTACATGTACACGGAGTGTTACACGTTGGATTACACAATGCACTTGAAATTACATGATTATCCCTGCACTTTATTTGGAAAAAATCTTTCAAAAGGATAATCATGTAATTTCAAGTGCATTGTGTAATCCAACGTGTAAGACTTCGTGTACATGTAACATTACTCTTTATTTTGGGTCGAGTTCATGCTATCCTGGTTGTTTAGATCCAATTCCAATAGGATCATTTGCCCACAATTTTTTTCCCCAAGATCATATATATCATATACGACATGTTTGGGTCAATGGTAGTAGTTGAGTCTATCCCATTATAGAAACTCATTAACCTTTCGTCTTTGAACATTTATCCCCAATTTAAAATGATTTTAAGGAAAATAAAACGATAAATTTGCAGTCGCTGAACAAATTATATCTGCATTCTTTGGATTCACATTTTTTTAATCATATGAAAATCGTATAAAACAGGAAAATATGGTCAATATATGATATTTTACCGATTGTTTCTTATATGATATTAATATATTTTTTAGTGCACAAGCATGTATAGGAAGTATTAATATTATATTTGTTTTTTTGGTATGAAAATCGATATGAAACATTTAAATATTGTACTAAGATATGATATTTGAGCGACAATTGTTTGACATTGGTATTAATATATTGATGGGTTACGACCCAATTTTACTATTTCTTGGGTTTAAGGCCAATGACTAGACCCAGTTGGATTCAATATTATTTAATTACTTATTGAGACATTTTATCAAGGTTCATAAATTCAAAAAAAAAACTCATAAGATGTTTGAGCACATGAAACTTTCCGAATATCTATAAATAACTTAAGTCACCTTAAGATACGCTATTTATATTTATATGTTCTAGTTTTCTAAAACTTTTATTGAAAAAATACTGATTTGAGCATCGGATCGAAGTGTATTCGCTGGACAACCCCCGTCGCATTTCGCTTTGCTTTGTGATTGTGATGCAAGCAACATTAACCCACGAAGTTCGTTATCTGGACCTGTTAGAGTATTAATCTGGTCACTCGGATCTCCACGAATTACCCGAATTTTCTCGAATCGGGTAATGTCAATTTTTTGCTATATCATATATGATATTTAATTATTTTAACATATGTAGAAAGTGTTGATATCAATAAACTTGTTTCAATTATATACTTAAAAATCTTATTGGTTGTGAAATAGTTGGTGCACGGATTGACATATATCATAAATCAATATTATATTTTCAATGTTTTTTATTAATTTTCATCCGAGAAAGACATGTTGATCTAGAAAGTATGCAAAAAAAAAAAAAAAAATCAAAGAGTATGTAATATTTTTTCTGATAGAGATCATATTCAAACTTAATTTTAAAAACAAATTTACCAAAAATAAAACAAGAGTGAATTGTCCTAAAATCCTTAATACCCTTCCTAACTTTATTATAACTCCCTAGCCAAAAGATTCTTTACTATAACTTCCTAGGACCACCAAACTTGAATATTTTAATGTTTAATTCTTGTACTGGATTTATGCTAATCTATGCTTGAAATCTATAGGTTTTATGCTTAAAATTTAAAGGTTTTATGCTTGAATCTGGAGATTTTGTGCTCATTTGCAGTATAAAAAATTATCCGCAAAATGGTATCAGAGCTTTAGGTTAATTATTCAGACGTAATATTATTCGTTAATTCATGCTTTTCTTTGTTGAGGAGAAGATTTCTACAAAAGATGACTTCAAACGAAGGTTTGAATCAAGAGAATTTTATTCATATGAAATCCTATAAATAAGTTAATCTATTCACAATAGATTACTTACAACAGGTTGTGATTAATGCTCTTAATTTTGAAGAGATAAAGAAAAACACTACAAGAAAAACGGCCAAAGACAACGCTTTTTCCGCGTTGTTAATGTCCCCGAAAAAGTGTTGTCGTAGCCAGTGTTGTAAAAGACCACGCTCAAAGACAACGCGAAAAAAGCGTTGTGATTTTCGGAAAAGACAACGCTTAAAAAGCGTTGTCGTATCTATTAAAAGCGTTGTGGTATTTTGAAATTACAACGCTTTAGTACACTGAGGAAGCATTGTCGTAGCTTCAATCCACAATGCTTTATATGCGTTGTGATTTCTACAAACAACAACGCTTTTGCAGCGTTGTCTTTTATACAATCTACAATGCTTTTAAGCGTTGTATTTTCTAGTATACCACAACGCTTAAAAGCGTTGTAGATTGTATAAAATACAACGCTGCAAAAGCGTTGTTGTTTGTAGAAATGACTACGCATAAAAAGCGTTGTAGATTGAAGCTACGACAACGCTTTCTCCGTGTAAAAAAGCGTTGTGCTTGGCAGAGGTTGCTTAAAAAATCATTGTGCTTTGTTGTTAATTTGTGCCAAAATAACCAATAAAAAACGTTGTCGTTAAGAACGTTGTTTTCGATTTTTTTTTCAAATTTAAATTTCTATATAAATAACACTATTAAAATACATGAAATTGCAAATCTGTGGCAAAATATTCTCATAAAAAAGTATAGAGTCATTGTGCTGCAATATATTGAAATTGCAAGGTATCAACAAGCATTTAACGCTAGCCCACAAAGATGGTGCTGCAATATTGAAAGAAAATTGTTCCTAACAATGCAATTTTTCTAAATGCGACCACAGTTAGCGACGATCTCCGCCACCAGTAAGAACCAGACGATCTCCGCCACCAGTAAGAACCAGACTTCTGAAATACAACATTAGATAACACATGTTAAATATAACACATCATATCAAACCATATAAATCTAACCATAAATTTATAAATGACAACACAGTGGAAGCATATCAAACATCATGAAACAGAAAATAGACTAACAAATGTAAACCTCATAACATGAGCTGCTTTCATTTTTATGTAAATTTACAGTTCATCACACATTAATAAGATTTTTACATTTTATTATTGGAAATATTATTGGACCCTTTAGTCAATCATGACCAAGAACAAGAAGAAACTCAATGATGATTCAAAAGATAAGCCTGCTGCAGGCCTGTCCAAAGAGACCATGTTCTTCAAATCATACACAAATATATAAATATACATATAAAACTGGTGCTGGAACATTAATTATAGCAAAGTCACATGAAGTTTTTCACGCTGTTAATGATGTTAACTTCCTTTGCAAACAAATATTATAAATCTTTGCAAAGCCCATATATCCCATATTCATCAGTTCATATATATCATATATCATATGTATATCATGCATGCGCAGCAACTCATGATTATTAATTCTCTATATTTCAGAGCTAGCCACTCCACATGCACATATATACTCGAGCATGATCGAACAAGGATACATATATAAACATATAAATTTTGGTTATATCTTGTAACTATAGATTAAATCGTTATTCGCATTCAAATTATGATGTCTCCCGGTCTCTTCTTTCTGTGTATAAACACTTGTACATATACTTTTTGACCTTAAGCCTACACACATATTGACATGAAAAAGCTAATTCCCTTTATTTCCTAGGATACCAAATTCTTGTACATATCTTTTTTTAACAGTAACTTCATGTGGCGAGAAACAGTAACATACAATTTACAGTTCATCACACATTATCCATTTCAATTTATGTTAGAAAAATTAAGACTTTTATAATTAATGGGGTAGTTCAGCCTTTAAATCTCAGTATCCATCATGGTCTCTTTGTAATTCCTTTCTCTGTGGAAAAAGAGAAGGAAGACTGAAACTTCCCAAGTGTAGAACTAATCGTGGAACCAAAAATCATGGCAAGTTGGCAACAAATGCTTCTAACAGGTAGTGAAACTTCAACTATGAGGTGGGCTGCTGTGAGTGATCAGTGTCAAGTTTTTGGATTCTGTGGAAATATGGGGATATGCAGTTGCATTAATTAATTCAATGCATCCATGCATTATGATAGCTGTTGCATTATTCAAGACACAAAATACATGTGCATACCTATTCATAAACGTGTTCTTGTATACATTCTGTTAACTCTGAAAGAACCTCTTTAATTTCTTCTAACGAGTACTCACCTTTTGAGAACTGTCACATATATTATGTTAATAAAAAATCATATAACAATAACTTTTCAAATTTAAAACAATTTAGTTGTAATTATTTGAGTTAAGAAAGATTACTAATGATCGTAGTGAAACGTTCTCGATATTCTCAACTTCTTGAATAATTTGTCTCATATATCTCATCACATAAAGACCACATTGTTTTGCATCTGGCTGCCGAGGACCCTATGGTAGTAGAGAAAAATTTTTGGTGATAAATTTAGATATTTAAACATAATATATTAAACATGAATTATGCATACCTGTACTACTACCCACATAGCATTCTTTCTACCCTTACTTCCTTTGTTTGAGTTAAACAATCGCATGGCCCTTCAATATACTTGATATATGAGTTTATGTATGAGTGAAATAAATATTTGATAAAAATAAATAAATATAAACTCACATTTCCACTACATATTTTCAATCATCATCACGAATGCGGTGACTTAAGGAATCCAACACATAAATAACATCCTTGTATGGTTGAATAACAGTGAGAATCCAATGATAGCTACGCAAAAAAAACATAATTAGTGCTTCTAATTCAATAAATAATCAAAATAAAGAAGCCAAATTGATATTTAAATTTTTACTTACCCGATATTACATGGCGCCAAAACTAGTTTATCAACCGATGCACCACTCAGTCTATCTGCTAAAGCACTCGCCCTTTGGTTCAACCTTTCAAGCTTACTCTTTTTATCGTGTGTAGTTTCTACCATATCCGAGATTCTGTGTGGATTCACAAATCTGAATTTTCCTTCCTTGTTATCTCTAAACATTTTTTTGTAAAGATACCTTTCATTGTAAATATAATAAAATAAAAATGAATGTAAGCAAAAATATGAAGTTGATGTATTACTTAGCTTAAAACCAAAAAACTTACCATATATAGGCAATTACACAATTGCCTGATATTGGCCCAACATGATACAAACCATCAATGTCCTCACAGTGCAAAAGAATTACACAATCATCATCGAACACCTCACGATCTAAACGCAGTGATATAAATCTTTCTTCACCCAAAGCATGCTTGCTATAACAATACATCATATGTAGTGACATTGGGACAGAAGGTGACACAGCATGTTTCTCTTTGGGTGGTGTCAATTCCTTCTTTCGAGGCTTCTATTAATTGTAAATACATACAAGTTAGATAGGTTGAATAATGAATAAAGTTACAATATCACATATACCTTATCTTGCTCCACTATCAAGTGTTGTGGCCAAGCCACATGGGTTCCAAGAGCATCACCCACTACTTCACATTCATTTGCAATAGGAAATGGCAAAGGCGCTGATTTATCAACTACTACATCAATAGAGACTCGGTAGCAATTCTTTGGTAATGGAACCCCATGAAGCAACTTTTGAGGATCAACACAAATAATTGTACCATAAGCAACAATATTTGTGCTAGATTCCAAAGTTAATGCAGCTGATTTACCCTAAAAAAGACAAATAGACATGTCAATAAGTTTTATTACATCTATTTAATATGACTCAAACTACTGTCATACCTGTAAAGTATCGGCTTCGCTCAAAATCAGCACGTCTTCATAATCATTGTCTTCCATCTTGGCTTGGTTAACTTGATTTTTCACTGAGCAACTGCCTTTGTCATCCATTAAAATGTCGCGTGCACCCATGTTATGCATCATTTCCTCAAGTCTTTGTAAACGTGCACCATATATTATTTATGTGATAACTTATTATTTATGCACAGTCATGATAATAAATGTACGCCAATTGTGATAATTAATGAACTCACACGATCAAGCAACCAGGTACTAAACGTTCGGTTATGCTCATCCTGTAACCACCTCTTGGACTTAGCCCTTTGTGGAAATATTGCATTCAAATATGCCATGTGTTCCCTATTCAAATTATTATTAAGAGTAAGCTAACATGTAAATTTAAGAAAACTTAATGAACATATTAGTAAGTGGAAGAAATTACTCGATATAGCGATCAGTGTCAACATCATTTTCCAATACATAACGATGTGCTTGTTGCAACTCATCCTCAGTAATGGATTGCACAACTGCAGCCGACAAAGGTTTAGTAAGTTCTATTTGTCGATGACTTGTAGGGATCCCAATTGTGTGCAAACTACCAAGATAGTCTGAGCAAAATTCAATCGCCTCTTCAGCAATATAACATTCAGCCATGCAACCTTCTGGTCTATTGCGATTTTGCACATAACCTTTCAAAATATTCATGTATCTTTCAAAGGGATACATGTACCTATACCAAACTGGGCCACATAATTTCACCTCTCGCACAAGATGAACTGTTAAATGAATCATTATGTCAAAAAACGAAGGTGGAAAATACTTTTCAAGTAAACACAATATGATCACAATCTCTCTCTGCAGCTCATCCAACTTTGAGGGATCCATCACTTTATTACATAGCTCATTGAAGAAGAAGCACAAACGAGTGATAGAGTCTCTGACATGTTTGGGCAAGACACCACGTATGGCCACTGGAAGTAATTGCTGCATTAAAGTGTGGTAGTCGTGTGACTTAAGGCCAACAAGTTTCAAGTCCTTCATCGAAACAAAGTTTTTAACGTTGGATGAGTAACATGTAGGTAATTGCATTCCAGACAAAGAATTCAAAATCTTTCTTTTCTCATCTTTTGTAAGTGTATAACATGCTGCTGGCAGAAAAGATTTCTTCTCCCCCATCACTGGAGCCAAATCTGTCCTCAAATTCATTTCAGCAAGGTCTAATCTAGCTGCAATTTCATCCTTTGTTTTTCTCGGAATGTCAAGCAACGTACCGAGAAGACTTTCACAGACGTTCTTTTCTATATGCTTCACATCAAGAACATGTCTAACATATAGATGTTTCCAATACTCAAGTTCAAAGAAAATTGATTTTTTTTTTAAGGATGGTTTTACATCATCCTTCGTGGACTGAATCTTCTTTCTCATTTTCCCCCAATGACAATGAATTCCATCGAATTTTTTTAACACTTCATCGCCACTCAATGGTTTGGGTGCAGGGTTGAACTCTTGGTCCCTATTAAATGCCTTTCTTTGCCTTTGATAAGGATGATTTGCAGGTAGAAACCTTCTATGGCCTGTGTACGACATTTTCCTGCTATGTTTCAACCTTGTTGAATATGTTTCTTCACCACAAATCGGACATGCGTGATATCCTTTCACAATACATCCTGACATGTTTCCATATGCAGGAAAGTCATTGATGGTCCACAGCAAGACAGCTCTGAGCGAGAAGGTTTCTTGTCTATATGCATCATATGCTTCAACACCTGTATCCCATAGGAATTTCAAGTCATTGATTAGAGGTGCTAAGTAAACATCGATATCATTTCCTAGTTGTTTGGGACCAGAAATCAACATTGTGAGCATCATAAATTTTCTCTTCATACACAACCACGGGGGAAGATTGTAAGTGATCATTAAAACTGGCCAACAACTATATGTAGAACTCATCATACCATGGGGATTGATCCCGTCAGTTGAAATGGTCAATCTAAGATTTCTTGAATCGGCAGCAAAATTTGGCCACTTGTGATCTACTAATTTCCAAGAAGGTGCATCAGCTGGATGGCGTAAGTATCCATCATTAAGTCTTTTATCAGCATGCCAAGTCAGCTCCTTGGAAAACTACTTATTCCGAAACATTCGTACAAATCTCGGAATTGGAGGGAAGTACCATAGAACCTTTGCAGGAACTCCTTCCTTTATCGTATCTTTTTGGCCCATATTCCACCTTGACATCCCACAAGTAGGACAACTGTTCATATCCTCATACTCCTTCCGGTATAAGATGCAATCATTAGGGCAAGCATGGATTTTCTCATAAGTAATCCCTAATGCACACGAGCTTTTCTTTGCATCGTAGAAAGATAAAGGCAATTCGTTGTTATCTGGAAGCATTTCTCCTAACAAATTGAGTAGGTCGGTGCAACTTTTGTCACTCCAACTATATTTGGCTTTCAAGTTGAATAATTTTACAACTGCAGATAACCTTGTAAATTTACTGCATCCAGGATATAAAGGTTTCTTAGCATCTTCAAGTATATTTTTGAATGTGGTTGGATTCTCAGCATAACTATCAAATGCAGCATGTACCATATCTATTGGTTCCTCGGCGTCAAACTTTGGTACATCTTCCCTTTCTTGATCACGATCATTATTTGAGTTCTTCATCGCAGACCTTTCACCATGCCATATCCAAGTACGATATGTCAAATCTATACCATTAGAATACATGTGTGCCCTTATAGTCTCTACCTTTTTATTCTTCAGATTACCACATTTTGTACATGGACAAGATATTGCTTCCCGATCCTCGGCATTTTTTATTGCAAATTTTAAGAAAAACTCTACTCCATGCTCATATTCACTTGATAACCGAAACTTTGACATCCATTCTTTGTTCATTCTTTTAGTAAGTAACACTGTAGAGAATAAAATATATAATGTTAATATGTATATTTTCAAGCTGATGATAACCAAGACTTTGACATCCACTCTCTGTCCATTCTTTTAGTAAGTAACACTATAGAGAATAAAATATATAATGTTAATATGTATATTTTCAAGCTGATGATAATCAACATCGATATTTGATTATGTTCAAAAGAAAAACATTTTAGTACTCTTTAAAACATCTTAAAGAGCTTTAGTATTTTCTGATTCTGATTTTTATACATATCATTGGCAATTTCAGGGAACGCACAACAAATAATCCATCTTCTATTTCACTAATTGAGCAGCATATTCATTTAAATAGAAAACAAATAATTGCATAGGTTACTACAAGTAGAATAAATCAAGGCTCTGTCAATCATTTGGAAACAAGATTACAATTTATAGCCTACACGTTTCTAACAAATTTAAGGACTGATTCAATACAGCTATCATCCTGAAATGGACAGAAAATAAAAAATAAAGATAACTTTGGGAGTGATACTTGTTAGTGATTTCTACTAATCGACATCTTGACAACTCACAGCTGGTAAAGTAATGTATATCGAGCATATTCTCTGTTAAATCCAAGCAAACCATTAAATAATATACAGTGACCAGCCTCGAAACTTGAACATAAAAATTTTAACTTTGTGGAAATCATTTAACATTATCCATGCTTTGAGAAAACTATGCACAATGCATTTACCAATCAGTGATCACTGAGGAATACTGGACCCTTGAACTACTAAACACATAAGCTAGAGCTAGACTTGTTTTTAAAGCAAGGAAGACACAGTAAAAAAATTATCTGAATTAATACCTTATGAATAAAATAAGGAAACCAAAATTATTTATACGAACCTTCTATCAAGTCTCCTGTAAACAATGTAAAATGAGGCTGCACGCAGTTCCAAAACCTGGAAAGAAAGTTACATATTTTCATCTGTAACAATGTGTTACGGTTCCTAGATCACACAAGTAAGAATTATTTCATATATACCAACATTAATCAATCAAAGAGTAGCTAGACAGAAAAAAAAATGAAATGATTTTCAATAAAATCGTGCTGATCTAAAGTGTGAATGAACCACATGGATCTATCTACAAGATTATTGTCATTAAGAACTGATCACTAGCTCGTGCTTTCTTGTTACTTGTTCGATCAGCTTCTTTGAGAATCATTTGCAATAAAACCAATATAATACACAAGTAACGTAAATTAATAATACGAAAAAAAAATTTAATTTTTCAGAAGTTGTTTTCAAACTTAAAGAAAGCAGACAATGAAATTGGAATTTAAAATCTGGTCTCATTTTTCAGAAGAAGTTGTTTTAAAACTGACGGTGATTTCCCTTTATTTGTAAGGTTAATCATTTATACAATCAGAAGAAAAATTTACATACTGGAAATCATTAAATCCCTCTTAACCTCGAAACCTACTGAAAAAATTACTTAAAACCCAGCAAGAATTAGCGTGGGAAATGGGTTAACCTTAAACACAATCAAACCAAAGCGGCTGTACAAATCCAACTTCAGAACTGAACCGACAACAGTCAAGAACGCAAAGATAAACCAAGAAAAACACTGGATTCACATAAAATATAGCTCAATGCTTTAAATTGTTGAACAGGACTAAGAACAACCAATCAAATAACAAAAAAACCCAAAAAAAACTATCAAACATAAATCAATAAAGCTTAATTCTTTCACCGTAGGAGGAATAAAAACATACCAAGCAGGAGGAGATAGTTTGGGGAAAGAACGATTGAACTTGAAGGGTGGAATAGTGGAATTTAGAGGGAATGGATGTGGTTTGGAATTGTCCAGTAGCTTATTTTCAAACGATACGCATCAAAAACTTCTCCTTTTCAAATAGAGCTAAAAGAATTCTTGCTTTGACTCTGCAATACAACAAGTGACAGATCATTGTCGATGGGGAATTATGCCTCAATTGCTTAGTTATGTAGTTGCAATCTAAATTTTGTTCATATTTACCATTTGTTACAGAAGGAGATACAGAAGGCTCTGGCAGCGGCATGAGTAACCCCAGATGTATATTATCCAGTCCTAATAAAGAAGAAATCGAGAAGACGAAGATTATGTAAGAACTTATAAATAACATGTAAGCATAAAACAGTACTAGTTAATGACCTGTGCATCAAACATGTTCATGTACTTGATGTCGGTTCCTCCATCCACACGTCCCGAATTTGGCTGGAACAAACAGAAGGCTACAGTTAACTAAGATCCACGAACCGATTGAACTCAAGCTTGTAAAAATTGGGACATCTATATATAGTTTTATGTTGAAAAAAAAAAGCCAAGTGGTTCGTCCCATATGCTTGGCCAATGGCCAAAAAAGAGTAGAAATTCAATGACCAAAGTTTTGACAGATCCAATCAATATTAAAACGTCGATCTCGTGAACAATCAACCAAATTAAAAATCTCTCTGTAAAAGAATTTTTTCCACATTAAAAATTATTGTCAAATATATTTCCAAATCAGTAGCATTAAAAAACATATAAAAAGTTATTCTTCGACGACCAAATCACATAGACAAAGCATGAAACAGAGTAGGCAATCCAGATGCACATAGATGCAAAACGACACAAATAACACGTAGCTCCCATTGATCAGAATTAACATAGCCAGCCAGATGGTTTGCTTAATATACATATCATTGATAAAATAAAAGTAGAAATTCATGTACGAAATACCAAAAACCAGGTTTGATTTTGTGTATTGGGACAAAAATAGTATAAATATGTCTAATACTCTAATTGTCTATAAAGAGAAAACAGAGATAAGGTAATATTACAAAAATAAAACCTGAATGATAATAATACAGGAGAAAATTGTTACCAAAAAATCTGCTTATATTAACTAAATAGTATAATAGACGTCTTGACTAATAGGCATCGTCTAGCTTCTTATCCACCATAACTTGACTAATAGTTGGTAACAATCAATAGCATAGAACTACAAAAATGGTGTTAAATCTTTTAAATGTTACTACTTAAATAGAAAGGTGATGCATCCATTCAAGCTTTAATTTTGCCATTTCCATTCGAAACGACCTCTGCCTTCAACCTTTTACCATCTCCTTCATTCTGCACACCCACGCAATGAAAATAATGGGCTAATTTCATTTCAACAATTGAAGCAAGTATATCACATTACCCTGGAAGTTGCAGCTACATACATAATTAAAAATTATATATTACAATATACATCACAAATATAAATTAATATTTAATTTGTGAACTCAGAAATATTAATTATATATCGACCAAAACGTTGATTTGAACAAAAGTTTGGATTCAAGCACATTTTCCAAACTACCGAGTTGAAAATGGAGAAGCTCTGCATTTATTTCAATAATCAATTCATTATTTTTTTTTATGCTCAATATAACGGCCAAGTAAATTGATTTTCTCTGGTAATGATAACTTGAACTCATAAAAGCTTAAATTTCACTACCAAACATATAAATAAAATAATGGTACCAAATTGTCTCCCTCGCTGTTACTGGTGGACTGTAAACACCCACTGAAAACCCTAAAGAACTTGTCGCAAATCCTTTTAAGTTTATTTTTTCAATCGTGACAGGCAACTACAAGAGCTACAAGAAGTCAATATTTTCCCGGTATTCACCTGTAGTGTCGTTCGATGAGAGCGTAGCAGCAGATGCGAGGTGGGCTTCCCGACGGCTCGAGTGAGAATAGCAGTTGCGAGATGGGTTTGTGTTTGATCTTGTCCTTCACCGCCTTCTTCCTCCTGCCACCTTCCCCGTCGTCCTCAGAAGACCGCCATACGTTATATTTTAAAGATGAAATCAGTACGGAGCTACAGGAGAAAAAATACTGAAAGAGAGAAGAAGGAGAGAAAGGGATCGGATGGAGCTACAGGAGCTGCCGGAGCTGCCGGATCGGCGGTGTTGGGGAGTGTCGATGTTGGGGAGCGTCGGCGTTGAAAGAAGGAGAGAAAGGGATCGGATAGAGAAGAAATCGAGAAGGGGGAGAAGTAATCGAGAAGCTAGGGGTCTGATTTGGGGATTTGGGTAATATTATTTTTTCATGTTTTATTTTAAATAAAAATAATATATTTTCTACAACACTTTTTAAAAAGTGTTGTGCTACATGGAGAAAAAAACGCTAATAGACAACACTTTTAAAAGCGTTGTCTTTAACCCCAAAAAAACGCTGAATGACAACGCTTTTTAAAAAAAGTGTTGTCTTTGATTAATAAAAAACATATAACCACAATGCTTTTCACTAAAAGCGTTGTCTTTTAAAAAAAAACAACATTTTTCACTAAAAGCGTTGTCTTTTAAGTGTTGTGATTATGCATTTTTCTTGTAGTGAAATGATTTCTAACTCCCAATTTTTAGAGATTACCCCAGATTCCTCTAAACTCTCCGGAGATCTTAGAGAAATTCAAAAGACGGTACAATATTACAACAATCATTTGTATAAAATACCTCGGCAAATTGATGAAATCCTTAAGAAACAAGAAGAAATTCTTGGAACTCTAAAAGATCTTCAAAATAAAATCATAAATCTAGAACACACTTCGGGTTCTAGAAAAGGAAATACAGGAGGAATGTTACCACTCTCATTTGGTACCGAACTTTGTTACATCAGAAAGATAAAACCAAAAAGGTTCAAAAACCTTTAACCAATGATGAAATGATGATTAATCTTATAAAAGTAGTATTAGAGAAAAACACTATCTGATGACTACTTTAGAAAGATTAAATCTCGAGGATCTACAAGATCTTGCAGATTCTTTTGTGAATCTCAAAGTAGTAGATCTAAAAATAAATTTTCCTGAGGGTGAACAACCCATAGGGAATCCCCCAAGATATGTGGTTAAAACAGAAGAACCACATAGTGAGTTCCAGGTTGGAGAAAATTCACATCCAGCAGGGACCAGATCAAGAAGGAGTAAAATCTCACTCCATCAAACTCCTTACGGAAAAACTGTTTTAGATCCAATACATCCTTACGGGGTTATGTTAAACCTTGATGTTTTGGACTTCAAAAATAGAGAAGATCTTATAAATGATTGGACGTCAGCTACGAGAATAGCAGCAGGGACATTAGATCTCAATAAAGAAGAATTCATTAAACTTCTAGAAATGAGTCTAATGGGATCTGTTAAGATCGCGTGGGAGATGACTATGCTAGAAACTAAGGAATCAATCTTAGCAGGAGAATCCCTCAGCGAGATTGGAGAAAGAATGGCCACCCTATTTAAAGCACAATTCATAGGGGTAGATTATTTCAATAATCAAGATACAGAGAAAAAGAGAAGATATACTCAAGCTCTTTATAGCCTCGAATTACATGATATCTGTTTAGTTGATGAATACATTATGTTATTCACTAAATACAGATGGAATTCGGGATTCGAGGAAAATATAGCTATTCAGCTATTTTTCGCAAAAATTCCAAGTCCCTGGAGAGAAATGTTGATCAAAGAATATGTTCCAGGTAATCTTGATACATTGGCAAGACGTGCCTCCTTTTTGAAAGGAAAATTAGCAGAATGGTGCCATATAGCAATATTACAGAAGAACTACAAGAAAATAAGGGGTATAGATAAGCGTACACCTTTGTGTTGTAGAGAAAATGATCTTCCAATGATCATTGGAAACAGATCACAGGGATATAAAAGGAAGAAATTCAGAAATAATCCCTATAATAAAAGAATGAAAAGTTCTTGGAAACCAAGAACATTTTGGTCCAAACAAAATGCCAGATCCTATAGATCGGGTAGAAGAAGTGGACCTATAAGAACATCCCCAACAACAGGCTCATCACAAAGCAGGGGAAGAACACCATCAAGAAGAACTTTCAGAAGAACTCATACAAGAGCAAGTGAAAGTTTTAAGGATTGCAACTGCTGGAAATATGGAGCAAGAGGACATATATCTACAAATTGTCCAGAAAACGAGAAAAAAAAAAAGTTAAACTCTTTGAAGCAACACCAGATATGGATGATGCGGTCTTCTTTCAAGATCTAGTCCAAGTATATCAATTTGAGGATATCTCCTTAGATGAAAGCATATACGAAGAAAAGATATTGTTTAGTCGAGAAGTTTCTGAGGATGAATCAGAATCAGAATCAGAGTAAAGAAAAAGTGTTTCGGCATGAAACACATGAAAGTTTGGCTGGGTTCTTTAGTCAAACCATGATATCTCATAATATGGTCCAAATGATTATGAGAGAAAATCCAACATTACAAAAGTACCAAGGATTTTCAGCAGGACAAGTTGAAAGAGTCTTAGGAAACCTAGGGCTAAGACAAAGAAGACATAATTTGATTTATAAGATATCCAGAAGGGAAATGGCGATCCCTATGGAATTAACCAGTAATCAAATTGAGATGCAGTTAATTTCTTTTGAAAAAATTCGAGAGGAATTACAGAAATTAAAAGTAGAAGTAGCAAAGACAATGTCTTGGATTCATATTGGAGCAATCCAGATTATGATCAAAGCTAGCTACTTTTAAAAAGGGAATAGATTCACCCATAGATAACGTAGTATGCGATAAAACAATGGGGAATATACAAGATGCGGTTCTAGGAACTATCTTGGGAAATTTGTGTGCAGAAAAAATTGTGGGAGTTATTTATCCAAGAATAGCCTACAATTTAGTTGATAGAGATTTTAGTCGAGCCTTGACATTGCATCAAAACTTCAAGGAAAAAAGACTAATGAAAGAAGGTAATAGGCCATATTCTATTACGTATCAAATTTCATATGCTCTTTCTAATACTCACCATTCTGAATTATTTATTAGAAATGAGTTCATTGAAATTCCAGAGATCTTTGGGAAAGTTGCTCAAGCAATATACCCGAAAAGAATCGAGTCTCCTTTAATTCAGGAAACATACATTCAAATTCAAGACAGACCGGTTCTATACAAAGACCTTAAAATAGAACCCCGAAGGTTATTTTTCCAAGGAGACAGAATGACAAGCAAGAGATGGGACAAATCTCCTATAAAAGAAATTCCACTAGAAGAAAAAGAGTTTTCTATAATAGGAAAACTTAGATCTCCAGAACGATGGAAAGGAGTGAAAATAGTATTCGAAATTACAAGTTATCGGAACCAGTTCTCTTGTAACTCGATTTACTATTTGGAACAACAGGAAAAAGGAACTTACCAAGGAGTGATAAATATTGGAGAATTGGAAGTTCAAATCAGGGGAATTCCAGGAAAAGAAATGGATCAGCTCATTCTTGGTCTAGAATTTCTGGAGGACCATAAACCATGAAAACGCCTTGAAAAGGGAATAGAGTTCATGGCAAAAGAAAAGACTTGGAGGATTCAATAAGAATTCTACGAAATGGAAAACCAATAGAATTTGATAAGGGACAATCCCTTAATCAGATTCGAAAAATCTGTTCACAAACAGAGGAAGAAGCAACTGCTGAAATTAGTAAGTCATGAACATGATTTACTAGAACACATTGAAGAAGTAGAAACGTGTAACCATTCTCTACCTTCTGAGGCCTTAGAAAAACTAAAGGTAAATAGTCTTAATCAGATTACTAAATTACAACACAGCATGTTAAAAATGGCGGGGCCATTTAGTAATCCCTTTAAAAAATGACAACAAGTTCTTTCTCCATATACATTCCGATAGGGAGTTGTATGAACAATATAAGGCTGAGTACTTTGCAGCTTATATTGACTCAGGAGCAGGAATTTGTACAGCAAAAAAAGTAGTCTTCCCTGAAGAATGTGAAGAAGAATTGCCAAAAATTGCTGGACGAGATTTCTCTCGAAGAATTTTAATTCTTTGCAAAGGAATAAAACAAGCAGAGATCCTTATGGGAGGTGCAGGTCAAACACCTTGGTACAAGGTAAAAACACCACCAATCTATTTCCATGATACAGGAGCTGATATCCTGTTAGGAAATAACTTCTTACAAATGTTTAATAAGTATACACAAGACAATGAGTCAAGAAAACTTATGTTCACTACAATTTGTGATCATAAAATTATCGTTCAAAGACTCAAGGTTGCTTTTTATCGACAATTGCCGATAATATTTCGCAGCCAGCGTGGTGATAAAGGACAACTTTTTCACCCGAAAATGAAAGATCCAAGAAGGTTTGGAGAAACCATGTTGAAAATAACAACAGAACAAGAACTCCAAACAGAGGATATGGAGCTTCTCAAGGTAACTCTAAATCACAGAGATATAGAGTTAGAAAATAAGGTATCCCTTGAAGATGTCAAAAAGAGACTCAAATAAAGTTACAACGAGCATCCTTTGGCATCGTGGGATAGAAATCAACTCAAAGCCAGTCTTACTCTAAAGGAAGGCAAAGAGTATGAATTCGTCAGATATAAGCCTATCCCAATGAACATAACAGATCAAAAGGATATGAGAATGATTATCAAGGAACATTTGGACCTTGGTTTAATCAAATAAGGAGTTTCACCATATAGCAGCCCAGGTTTTCTGGTTAGAAATCATGGTGAAATAAAAAGAGGGAAATCCAGGCTAGTTATTAACTATCAAGGTATTAATAAAATCCTGGAGTTTGATAGGTACTTCATATCGAGTTGAGAACACCTAATTAGCTGTGTACGAAATGCTAGAGTGTTCTCAAAATTTGATTGTAAGTCTGGATTTTACCAGATTTGAATGGAAGAAGCCAGTAAGAAATTCACAGCCTTCTCTACTCCACAAGGACACTATATTTGGGAAGTTATGCCTATGGGATTGACTAATGCACCCCAGATATTTCAAAGAAAGATGGATAACCTTTTTAAAGATTATTTCAACTTTATGTTTGTTTATATTGATGATATTCTGATAGCATCAAAAAACATAGACGAACACATTAAACACTTAGAGATTTTCTCTAAAATTTGTAAACAAGAAGGACTGGTCTTATCTGAAAAGAAAGCAGTCATAGCAACAAGGAAAATTGAATTTCTTGGTATTGAGATTGATGAAACTGAAATAATTCTGCAACCCCATATTGTGGAAAAGGTAAAGAATTTTCCAGATAAACTCAAAGACGTAAAACAACTCCAGAGTTTTCTTGGAGTAGTTAATTTTGCAGGGATGTTCATTAACAACCTAGCAATGTATAGAAAGGTGTTCAGTCCTTTGTTAAAAAAGGATGCTAGGTTTATATGGACCGATGACCATATTAAAGGGGTAAACCAATTAAAAGAGATATGTAAGAATCTCCCAAGAATGGCTATACCCTTAGATGAAGATGATCTGGTATTATTTACGGATGCCAATGACGATTGGTGGGCAGCAGTCCTTACCAAGATCACTCCAGATGGGGAAATATCATGCAGATATTGTAGCGGTCTTTTTTCAGAATCAGAGGCCATCAGATGACATATCAACAAAAAGGAATTTTATGCAGTTAAAAGGGCTTTTGAAAAATAGCCATTATTTTTACTTGCTAAAAAATTCACTCTGAAGGTTGATAACACCCAGGTAAAAGCTTTCCTAAGAAATAAAATTGAATCTAAACCTGAGAAAGCTAGGTTATTAAGATGGCAAGCATTATGTCAAAATTATATTTTTGATATTGTTATTATTAAATCTCATGAAAATATTCTTGCAGATTTCTTAACAAGAGATGGAAGACAGTGACGTGGATTCCATCATGAAAATGCAGAGGTATCTCAGGGAACACCTTGGGTTGCTTCAAACCGAGTTCAACCAGTTAGCCATTAATGCTGAAATGGCCGGCAGGTTACAACAAGCTGATCGGATCAAAGTATCTAATCGAATTACATGATATATGCAAGCTCAAACACAACTATGGGTTGCTATTCAAGGGCCAATTGTGAAGGCTATAGAGAAACCATTGGTTTCTCATAAACAAGATATGATAAAACCATTGGTTTTACAAAAACAAGAAATACAACCACCGATTGGGAAACAAGATGTTGAGGAAGCTAAAACTCAAGAAACAAGTGCTAATCTATCATCAGCTTTTGATGATCTAGATGAAGCAACAATTGATGAGGATTCCTCATCAAGTCAACCCTCCGCCTCTGGGGTAAAAGATGAAGAGATCAATATTAGGTCCAACACTGACAAGGGCAAATCTAAGATCGATACTTACCCAACTATTATTTCTTCATTTCATGTTTATCAACAAAGGTGGGAGAAATTAAGTACAAGAAGTGAAATTAACCCTAACACTTGTAGGGCTGATGTGGCAGGGATATATCCAAGGGTTTGGCTAAAAAACAATGTCAATCCTAAGGATGTAAAGCTCTGGTATGAATTTGGAGCCTTGGCCTCAGTTTATACAACATCACCAAGCTTCCCGGAGATATCACAGTTACCGAAATGGATTCAGAAAGCAGTCCAAGAAACATGGGCAAATAACGACCATTTGTCCAGAGGAGATATGCTTGAGTTATACTTTTTTAGTGCAGCTCCGGAACCAACAGTGAAAAGATCACACGAACCCTTTCATTTCATCAAGCTAAGGAGACCTGATATAAATAGTCACAAATTTATCAAGGATCCTAAAACTGAAGAAATACCCTTAGTGTCCACTTTCGGGGAAAATGAGATCTCAACCAGAAGGGAATGGGGTATTTGGGTCTGTCTTACTGAGATGAAAAAAGTCAAGTTTCCATTTAAATTTTATCAGAATTCTGTGAATGGATCGTTCCTGTTAAACACAATAACAGGGAAAACTACAGCCTTTGCGGAAGAACTCTTTGAAAAGAAGAAAAATTTTTTGTGGAACAACAAGCTGCCGGGGAGTAAAGAAACTCGCCGAAAATTTTGTAACATGGCTCATATTGGACGATGGTCAGAGAATATCTGCTCAGAATACCCAAATCAGAAGGAGCCGAAATTTGGAAAAACCTTTAGACCCCGAACGAATCGAAAGGATTTTTTTGAGACAAGCAAAGGTGGACAAGGACCACTGAAGATGCATTTCACAGGGGCCTACTTCAAAAGCAAAGATGCTCCGACAACAATAAAGCAAACATGTGAGGAGAATAAAGTCAAAAGAAAGTGGCAGACATGTGATTTTTCCACTAGTAAAAGATGCCATCAATAATGGCATAAAGAATACAAGACAGCTGCCTCCTCCACTAGTAAAAGATGCCATCAATAATGGCATAAAGAAATACAAGATAGCTGTAAGATTTCCTGAAGCTTCTCGGTGAAACGAGTGGAACCTCATCTATAAATACAAGCGTTTAAGGAAGCTGAAGATATCGATCATTCCCTTCAGTTTTCTTACAAATAAATTGTTGTAATATTTCTCTTTCTATTGTATTAAGTTTTATTTCATGTATTTCAAGAACAAAGCTACTATAAGTAGCTAAACAAGTTGTCTTCTCCTCTTCAAAGGAGTTGATTTATGTAATAATATTATGTCTGAATAATTTTTTTAAAGCCTCTTGTTCTTTCATGCTCATATTTTATAATTAAATTTATATATCATACACCTTAAGGTAGAAAATGAATTAAGGCTGTGCTGGGTGTCGTTGAAGGAGCTTGTGCAGAAACCATCTGTTGCGACTGCGTGGTTGGAGTGTGAGGAGCACTTCATAAAACTCGGCAGGTATGACCCGGCGACATTTTGGTCAAAGAGGTATTTGAATTTAATTCATCTTACGGAAGCATGTTGGACCCTAATTCGGAGTATATCGGCTAGAAACCTTGCGTAACTAATAGTCTTGTATGGTCGGGACTGGTTCAATAGGTTAACAATGTTACATACAAAGGATTAGTTATTAAATAATATTTAATTCAAAAATGGGGACCACTAGGGAGTTGAAATAAAAAAAAATTGTGGTTAGAAAGTTAAGATAAAGTTTGAAGGGTTGGTAGGGATTTTAAAATCATTTACCCATAAAACAACATATCATGATAAACGTTTGGTTGTTTTTTTGAAGAAGTTTGAATCAAAGAGGGTGTTTTTTATAAGTTATTTTGGAGCTTATATGCTATCAAAATAAGTTGTTTGACAACTTGCAAGCGGTTTAAAAAAAGAAGTAAAAGTGACTTTAATTTTTTTGAAAAATATCTTATTTTAACATTTTATTTATCCAAATTATATTTGCATATTTTCATAAATCTTATAATGTCCTCGACTCATTAAATATTATTTTTGAAAAATTCCAAATAATATAAATTTTTCTAAGTTAAAATATAAAATAATTTTATTTTTTTAATATAAATTTATTCTAAAACTATTTTACTATTTGTATAATTATTTACATCACCTTCATAACATTATATCTTTTAATAATTATAACAATAAAAAAATCTTATAATACTCAACATATCAACATCTCTGAGTTGTTTAAAATATTTATTAAACCTTTAACATTTTATTTTTCAAATAAAGCTTTACAACTCATAAGCTCATAAAATAGTTTTTAATATTTAGGAGCTTATAAGCCATTTTTAGGTGGTTAATGAGATCCTACATTGGGTAATACTCAAATCATGCATCCAATGTTTCGTATTTTTACACATAGGCGTAATTAATGATATATTGTTGACGTGGCAAATCATGGAACGTTAGATCTATCATTGGGGTAATACTCATATGCTAGGTTGAACTCTACCTACATTGGGGATAATGCCCAAATCATGCATCCGATAATTCATATCTCTATAAATGGACATAATTAATGATATATTATTGATGACATAATGAGACATTAGATCTATTATTAAGATAATACTCTTAGGCATTGTTTGGTTTGATGTATTATTAATCTATGTATAACTGATCTCAATTAATTTCGTCTTATTTTCGTCATATTATTTATCTATTTATTAATTAATAATTTTACATCAATTAAATCAAATAAATTATAATCTATCCATTAAATCAAATAATGTATTAACTATTTTTTCTTATTTTTTTTAATTTACATAATATTACTTATATATGGATTACTTATCCTATCAATCAAACCAAACGGTGCCTTAAAGTGCTTAAATTGAATTCTACCCTATGTTTAATAAGTTTAGCTAAATGTCCTCCTAGTCGACATAAACGCTTTGAAATGTTAGATCTTATACCAATATAAAAATAAAATCTTTTTGGAAGTTGTGAAGACCGATTTTTCTTATCATATTATGGGTCATGTTAAAACAAGAGTGCATCATATAATAATAAATTTAAGAGTTTAAAATCTATTATTATTATTATTATTATTATTATTATTATTATTATTATTATTATTATTATTATTATTATTATTATTATTATTATTATTACCTATCTAATATATCTAATCTATCTAATCTATAATCTATAATAATAATAATATAAATATAATAATAATAATATACTAATATCTAAAGTGTGAATAAAATGTCAAAGTTTTATCATTATTAAATAACAACTTTGTCCTTTTATTTACACTATAAGTAAAACCATATAAAAATATATAGGGTTCTAAAAGTAAAAATAACATTTTAGTTAGGACATAAACTTAAATCAATATTTATATTATATGTAAAATCGATTATTATGATAAGGTTAAAATTGACAAAGTGTGTGCATATTAGATAAGGATTCAGTTTTCAAAAATATTGAAATACCAAAATACTTTGTTTTTTATTTTTTTTGTAGATAAAGTGAATATATTTTTTACACAAATATTTTAAAATAAATCCACAAAAATCTTAATTAAATGATATTCAGTTTCTTAAAAATTATTGAAACATCAAATACTTAGTTTTTATTTGTTTGTAGACTGAATAAACATATATTTTTTTAAAATCTTATATATTTTAATTTGTGTAAGGACCTATTGAGGTAAATAATTATATCATGATTTCATATTTAAATATATACAAATATTATATTTGTAAAAGTTATTAATATATATATATATATATATATGTTAATTAAAATACACAATAATATTGAAATAAATCATTTCAAGTAGAGTCAAGTTTTAATCTAAAATAATAAATAAAAAAACACACCAACACACACATATCATATATATATAATTTGAAATTAAAAGTACTAATTTTTCTCCTCATAAAAGCTAAAACCATTAAAAACAATTATGAGATAGATGGTCTTGCAATTAATGAAGGAATATATTTACAAGAATTGAAGATGGATAAATCGGTTATAGATTTCTGTAATTTAAAGTACATGTTCTGAAGGTAATTTTTTTATTTTTTATAAATAATTTTTTACAAAATTTATTCATTATCATTACTCACTACTTCTCCTATGACTAATAATATAAAAAAAATTCAGCTCAAAAAAGGACGTTCTCAAAATTTGTGCAAGGACCTATTGAATTAAATAATTAAATTATGAGTTCATAGTTATATATATATATATATATATATATATATATATATATATATATATATATATTACAAATATCAGATTTCTAACCGTTATTGAAATATATATTTGAATTAAATTACACACCAGTTTGAAATAAATCAATTCAAACTGAGTTAAGTTTTAATCTAAAATATAAATAAATAACACCCCAACACATTCATAACATATTTGTAAATTAAACATTAAAATGAAAAAGTTATCATAAAGGGTAAAAAGTATAATAATTATTTATGGAATGATTTTAAAATTAACGAATGAATATTTTTTACAAGATATGAAGATGAATAAATCGGTTATGGATTTTTATAACTTACAAATACAAGTTTGAAGGTAATTTTTTTTTTTTTAAGTTTTAACATGTAACGAAGATGAGATAAAAAATTACAAAATAAGGATTTAATTAAATTTAACGTATATTTTTTATTAAATAAATATATATATATATATATATATAACAAATTATATTGCTTCAAGACGTTAATACACGAGATAAAAAAGGCAAATCCATGACACAAAACATGTAGTAATTTCTCAAGATCAATCAACAAAATAATACAAAAAACCCGAGTAGTAATAACTGGATAAATTCTATTAATATTGTGTCAACGTAAAACTATATTTAAATATTATATATATAAGCTCGCATGATTTATTGAAATATCTTATCTTAAATGTAAATATAGAAAAAAATTATAATAAATAATGACACTTAAATTGCTACAGTTACATTTGTTCGAAAATATTGCAAATATGTTTATTGGTTCCAGTATTAAATATTATATAGATTCAATCCATCAACAATATATATAAATAATTTATTTATTTTTAATGAAACTATATAATGATTAAAAATTATTATTAAAATCTGCTTTACGTATATGAAGACCAGTCGATAACACTTCAATATATCACAAGTATTTAGATACACCAAAATGAATAAGAATATGCATTCTCTCAAAATAGAAAAAAAAAGAGGTTGAAATAAAAGATGAAATGTAAACGTTTGTAATTAATGACATTTTAAATTTAATCAAAAATTTCAGAAACTAAAACATTATAAGAAAAGAAGATAATTAGATTTCGAAAAACAAGAAATTAAAAAGAAAAAAGGATGTCCAATAATTACATCAATCATTAACGATATTGATACAAGTAATAGAAGACGATACATACCAGAATGCAGTTGGAGATGATGAAATTATTGTTATTCTTGAAAGTAAAAATGTTTAGTCATAAAATATGTTCAGCGAAAAAATAAAATAATAACGATAGCAAAATGTAAATGATTGATGGAAAAAGACATCATCACAAAATTCTATTAAGATGATGGGTATATTGATTCTTTCATATTGAAATAAAAAATGGATGGTAAATGGAAAAAAATGAAAGAGAGCAAACCCAAAATATAAAAGAAAAAAATAATTGCGCAATAATCTAGATTAAGGTTTATAATAAATTATCTATATTACATTTGTTCTCCATAAATATTCAATAGTCACAAAATAAATAATCAACACATAATTAGAAAAGAAATTACAAAATAAATATTTAATTTATTAATTTATCTCACTTATTAACAAATACAGAATAAATAATATTGCTTGAAAGTATATATACATGAGATATAAAATAAGGCGAATTCATGATACGAAACAAACCATAATTGCTCAAGATTAATCAAGAAAACAATATAAAACACTAGTTGTAATAATTGCATAGGTTTCAATATCAATATTATGACAAGGTAAACTACATTAAATATTATATTTATAAGCTTACATTAGTTATTGATATTGTTTTATTCTAAACTGTTAATGTAGATATAAAATAATGATGATCATAAATGATAAAAATATTGAAACTCAGGGTTACATTGTCGAAAGTATGACAAATTTTTTTATTAGTTGCAATATTAAAAATTATATTGATTTCATAACTAAACATGTAATAGTTTTTATTTCAAATAGTATATATTACCAATTATTATAAAATATATTTTATTTAAAGAACGACAACACTTCAATAAAGGGATGATAATAGACTGAGTCTAAACTAATTCGCCTTGTATTAAACCCGCCCCAGAGAGACGAGTTTAGACTCGTCCAAACGGGTTCACAAATAGGTTCCGGGGTGGATCTTCACGTTTGGCCAGAACCACCATAGAAATTTCTATTAATAAAGATGATAGGAATATTGATTTTTTTATAGAGAGAAAATAATGCATGATAAATGGAAAATGTGAAAAAGATAAAAATTCAACATATAAAGAAAAAAATATATTTAATAATTTAAATTAAGGTTTAGAATGCATTATATATGTTATTATTATTATTTTTACATAAATAAATACTCGTAAAACAAGTAATTAACACATAAATTAATTAATAGAACTTTACACAATGATTATTTTATTTAATTTGATTAATATATCTCACTTATTAACAAATACATAATAAATTATATCGATTCAGAGCATACATAAATAAGAAATAAAATAATACAAATGCATGGTATCAAGCATGTCATACTTTCTCAATATTAATCAACAAAACGATGGAAACTCGAGTTAATAATTACATAAGAATCAATATAAATATTGTGCCAAAATAAAACTATATTAAATATTATATCTATAGACTAATATTAGTTATTGATAATGTATTATTTTAAACTATTAATATATATAGTTATAGAATAACGATGATCGTAAGTGATGAACATTGAAACTGTAAGCTTTTGGTAAAGTGACAAACGCTCGATCCTACAATTGGTATAAGAGCTTAGGTCATAGGTTCGATTCTCATTGATTACAAGAAGTGCAATGAAGATTGTTGAGTGCAATAATTGTCCTTGTTGGATAGAACAATCGAACCATGATGCTTAGACTGCTGTGCGGTTAAAAAGATTTGAGTTGCACCATTATCGTCAGTTATAGCTTTTGGTAAAGCGGCAAGCGCTCGGTCCTATATATTATTACAAATTATTAATAAAATATTTTTTATCTATAGGACAACATCACTTCAATATACTACAAGATTTTAGAGACACTAAATAAAAAATAATATACATTTATTCTCAAAATGGATAAGACAGTTGAAATAAAAGACGGAATGTTAACATTTTTAATCTAAAGCATTCAAAATTCGAGAAAAAATTTAAACAATAAAAATTATTGCAACAATAGATTTCGAACAACTTAGCATGAAATTAAAAATAAAAAAAATGTCCAATAACACATTGATTATTAACGATATTGACTTACAAGTAATATAAGACAATAACACAAGAATGGAGGTTGGAGACAATGCAATTATTTATATTTTTTCAAAGAATTATTTCAACATAATCCAACAAAAGAATCAAAGAATAAAAATATAAAAATAAAAATAAAAATAATTGATAGATAAAATATCACAAGAATTATTATTGAAGATGATGAGAAAATTATTATTTTAAAGAATAAATAATGGATGAGAAACGAAAAAATCGTGAAAGAAGAAAAAATGGTTATGTAAAAAAAAGAACAGACGCTGTAATTTAATTTAAATTTTAGAATGCATTATTTGTATTATTATTGTTTTCTCAAAATCAGCAGTGGTAAAATATTTTTTCAACACTATGTATTATTTATTATATATTTTTTTTTAAATTTTATTTATTAAATATGTAATGACATCAAATTATATATTTTCCTCAATGTTTAATTTATACAAAATTATAGTATTTGTTACAACCAGTATTTGCAACAACGTTTATAAATTCAATTAGTCTTGTAACATATAAAATATTTAAACAAAGATTCTTCGCACTCATTTTATAATGCATGTTGTAAATATCATATTACATTGAATTTAATATTTACTAAAATATTATAAAAATTATTAACTAACTGGAAATTTATGTTTTCTAATCTCAACTCATTTATTTAACAACGTTTATCGATAATAAAAAATATTTTTACGTGCATCGCACGTGAGTTTTACTAATTGATTAAAATAATTAAAACAAACAAACATGCTTTTTTTACCCAAAAAAAATAAATATATGGATCTTTTATAATTAAACTAAAATTGAATTTTTGGATATATAATCAAAAGATGCGGCCACCCTTTATACAAACATCTTATCCCATAAAATGATAAAATTAATTTTTTAAAAAAATGATAAAATTACCACTCCTCACGTAAGAATAAAAATAAGTAAATTCTTTTTTATAAAAAGAAGTAAATTCTTCAAAAAAAAAAAAAGAATAAAAAGATTTACTAATTCCTGCCGTATTTATCTCTTCCGCCCGTGCGACTGTCGGTGGTGGCGGATTCACACGTGGAACATCATCCTGCCTCTACTCCAATTATTAATAATAATAAAAATTTATTTTTGGTTTATTTAGATTTTAGTGTAAATTGCTCAAAAATTTCAAATGCAAATATGTTTTGCTCTGTATTTTCTAGTCATTTTTTTTACCATAATTTTTGTTAATTTGTATCGCATTTTGTATGATTTTATACAAGATCTTGTATTATTTTGTACCATATTTTATGATTAAGAACCTCAAAACAAAATATGTTTGTATTTTAGGATTTTTGAGCAAATTAGCCTAGATTTTATCCGCATATATTATTTTATTCTCATCCAACATATTGAAGTCAACTATATGTGATTACGTGCACATCGAGACAGCTAATATTAACTGAATGGAACCCATATCAAGGAGAATTAATTAATATTAACAGTTGGAGAAAATTTGTCAAGTGGTTAGAAAATTTCTACCGTGAATTTTTTTGAGAATATTTCTATCGTGAATTTTATGTCTTAGGATTGTTAAAAGGAAAATGGTATTGCAATTTGTTTATGAAAGAGAGATCCATGGATTATCGGGGGGTTTTATGTAATTAAAGTTACACGTTTAATTTAATTTAAATTTTTTTACGAAAGTTACACCTTTTAAGAATCTGTCCACGTTAGCAGGTTTTACCCCCGACCTTACTTTTGTCTGTTTACCAAATAAATATTTTTTATATATATATATTTCTATATTATAAAAGTGGAGGCCTAAATCTTAGTGGTTCGACTTCATGATACCAAATAGTTTTTATAAAAATACTCATGTTCACTTAAAAAAAATCTATAATTTACTCATAACTATCATATCTTATCTACTTTCAAAAATTCAAAAATTCAAATATTATTTTTTACAAATCAAAAATTCATATATTATTTAAAAAAATTATATTTTTATTATATTTATTATTTTACACACGCTGTGCTCCGTGCTAGTATGTATAAAAAATGTGTTTCACCCCTTGAAAGATGCTCTAGCTAGCTGGTCCATATGGCAAAGCAAACACATGACACGCCATCGCATTTACATATTAGCTGTACACCACTATGATAATAATAATAAAATCATGTGCGTGAATTTAGGCTTGAAATTCATTTTTTATGGAGTATTTTCGATAAGATAGATACTTTTATATTATATTATATTTTATTTATTTATTTATTTTTATCAAATGGAATACTATTTCAAGGAGGCTTACTAAGGGTTTGGTTACTTACACACACTCTCTACCAACATCTAAGTTTGGTGTTGTCCAAAATGCAATTTTTATCCACATGTCCTCTGATTATATTTTACAAACATGTCAAGAATTCAAGATTCCCTCTTCAAAGAATAATTTTAGTCAATTACCATAATCCTCGAATTTGCTGCATGGTGTATGTCTGGTATATAATATATATGAACAAAGCTTTAAAAAAAATGAGTGAAAATAATCATAACTTCCATGAAGACAAAATATAATTAAACGAAAGTAACAACGTTGGACTTTGAAAAATAAGAATAAAATTAACACAAAATCTCATGTGAGGAGACGTGTTCACGAACTAAATTTGTGAGATCATACATATCTTGTTTGAGTTAATCACATAAATATGAATACATTTGATTCGTTTCATAATTAAAAATTAGATCACGAAAAGATCTAACTAAGGATAGTGTTTGAGAGAGTTTTTAAAAATTATTTTTTAATTTTTTTTAATAAAATTTCAAAAAATTTCAAAATTTTGTTAAAAAAAATTCGAAATGTCCCAAAATATTACTAATATGAAAATGGAAGGTTGGACAAGAAATAATGGAGCCAGGCAAGCAAAGGTTGGCTTATCCATACAACACATGGAAAAGACACCCAATCACCATTAAACACGTACTTTACCCTTAATTAATTCAACGCCACCCCCCGCCCCCGCCTATAAATCTCCGACCCCCTCCACTCGTTCAATATTCATCTGGATTATTTACATACATTTCTGTTTTATTATTATTATTTACTTATATTTCTTTGAGATAAATCCAACAAAAAACAGAAGGAAAAAATGGGCACAGCATCTTGCATTGATATTATTGTGGCAATTTTTTTGCCTCCTCTTGGAGTCTTCCTCAAGTTTGGCTGCGGGGTATAAATCTTCTTCTTCTTCTTCTTTAATAAATTTTAAATGGGAATTAATTAGGATGTGATGAACATGATTGTTGATTTTAATATATAAAGGGTTGATTTATTTATATTTATAATTATAATTAAATTTGGTGCAGCATGAGTTCTGGATTTGTCTGCTGCTGACCATCTTGGGTTACATCCCTGGAATTCTCTATGCCATCTACGCCATCACTAAGTAGTTCTGTACGTTATTCTTTATATTTACGTGCTATTCTATCTTTTCTTTAATCAAATCTTAGTTTTTTTTTGTTGATAAAATTATAATATTTTGTTGACGAAAGTGCGATTTTCAGTACTTTTCTCTGCTTATTATTTTATATATTCTAAAAAGCGCGTGAGATGAAATTCAATATCTAATCAAACTTTTATAAGTTGATTTTTGTTGTATTCGATGATCTTGAAAAATTTGATGTGAAATTTAGACGATAACACAACATGGAGGTTGGTGGTGGTGTTTAAAAGCAATTCTACGTAAAAAAAAAAAGTAAAAAACCTAACCTACTCGTGACGTTATTTTCGATTAAATGGTACTTGTGGTCCAGATTTTGATAATAATTTGCCTCTTTTTTTTTTTTTGGCCCCCAATAAATTATTTTTATTTAAGAGGTGGATCGAAGAAAATTCGTCAAATATTGGTTTACTTTTAAAAAAAATCTGAAATCACAAGTTTTTTTTAAAAAAGCTTTTAAAAAATCTGGAAAAGTTTATCAGATATGAAAATTTGTTCAAAGATTGTTTTAGGAAAAGGATTAGGAGGTAATGGGAAAAAAGAATTTTAATTATCTTTTTTCCAACTTTGGCAGGTGAAAATGGGAAGCATTCTTGAAGTTTATTCCTTTGTTGGTGCGCATTAGTGATGCTTGAATTGAATTCCTTCAGTTGTCAAGAGTGGTTTTGTTCTTGCTTTTATGATTTGATGAATTTTAATAATTGCGTACATATCTCATCTAATGATTCTGTATTACTTTGTAAGACTATTTTATGATATTATTCAGTGTAAAGTTTGTATGATTAACATATAATTTCTCTTTCTCCGATCCTCTTAACTTTGCATCTCTTTAGAAAAGCCAAGAAATGGGATACTCTCCTTTTCTTTTCGGGGGTTTTTTTTGGGGATCAAACTCACACAACAGTTATTTGTTGGGTGAACTCGATAAATCTTCGGGCTAATACAGTAGTATGAAATTTTCGTTAGTTAAGTAAATTGCGAACTTCAGCGACTGGCTTACCCGACAAAATATTAGTGGAGAGAATCAAACTTGTGATTCTTGGTCACTGTTAACCTAACACTACTTCACTTACTCGAACACCTTTTTAAAAAGCAATGAATCAATGATATACTCTTTTTACCCTACGTTTTGGTATATATTTAGATTTAGACAATATTTTATTTAAGTTTGAGCATAAAAGTTATTTAAAGATTATAATACATAAATAATCCTTATCCAATTGCCAAATAATGAGTAAAAATCATATGGTTATTACTCGAAAAAAATCACGTGGATTATGAAGTTCCTATAGGACTCATTGGTCATTATCTATAATAATTTATAAAGCGAGAGATAAATTTGAATGGCCTAGATATGCTTTATTTTTTTCCCCCTTGATTATGTAGGGAAATTTTTTCTATTTTTGATTTAGTTTCTTAACATGACCGTTAGCTATCATGTGATAATTAGTTAAAAACTAAAATATCATATTTAAAATTGAAATAAAATAATGCATTTCTCGTGTTGTTCAAATTGATAGAGTATATTTTTATGATGATAAATGATCACGAGTTAAATTATCTTTATCAACAATTTTTCAGTCGAACATATCACACATAAATGGATACATAGCCAAAAAGTAGCAGTCACGTATATTATATAATAATAATAATAATAATAATAATAATAATAATAATAATAATACATATTCAAGAATCGATCATAAAATCGATGGGACCCCAATATTACAATTGTTTTTCGAACATGGTAATTAGGTTTGGTTTGAGCCCACAGTCATAAGCGCAAATTAAATTACGTGCAATATGTTAGGCGGAAAAGGTGTGCATTAATTTGGCCATGTGGCATGTTACAATTGTATCAATCATCAACATGACAATAATAATAAAAAATATTATCCTAATACTCTATAATTGCTATACCAATTGGCTTTTTCTTTTATTGTAAAGCAAAATTTATATGGGTAGATTATTAGTATATGATGACCAAAAAAATATGATTGAGGGGTCATGTGATATATTTGTCTTCGGAGACAATTTTTCTTTCTCTGATAGCAAAGTTGTTGGCTGATTATCAAATTTTGTCGGTATTAATCACTCTGTATTAGTTAAAGGCACAACTTTTATTTGTTATGAATAAACTGGTGTCCTCAATAGAGACGTCACCAAATGTTCCAATTTTGGGACGAGATATCATATTTCATCGTTCAAATTAAGATTCATTTGTAACAAATATCTCGTTCAATTAAAAAAAAATGTTTCGAACAAGTGAAATGACATTAGGAATGTGCATTGAAAATGCTTATCTATGCATCAAACAAGATATATATTACTACAAATACAACAACTTTAACATATGTTTACACATAACACGTTAATTTGCTTCGAAAACGCGACTTTTATTCTATCTCAGACAAGAACATATATCATCGCAGTCATGTTTGATCAGTTCTTGCCCTCTTAAGATTTTGTAGTGAAATCCATCTGGGAATCGGATGATAGGAGACCTCACGATTTTACCTCCTTTCACCATAGTCCATCTACAAAAAACAATACAAATTTATTACATGAATGTGCTTACATTGGAAACAATATTAATTTTTTTAACATTTTGAATCTGTGAAGTCAAAGGTACTGTACTCTATAATTTTGAATTCTATACATTTCAATTAGGTATCGTAAATTATAACTATTTTTACATTCATTAGATTTTTATTTTTATTTTTTGCATTGAATATTGATTGAAAGAGAAAGAGAGTAATTTAATTACCTATATTTTGTGACCAAGACATGTAAAAATGTTGCTATCAAGACTCTGCTGTATTCGGCGCCAGCACATTGTTTCAGACCCGACCCGAACGGCATGAAACATTTTGATACGACACTTGGTTGAATTTCCTGTCATAAAAATTGGTTTAAACTCAGTAATCAGTATATTCTTTTGTCCAAAATGATTAATGATTATTATTTTTATAGAAAATTTTGAGAGGATTTATTGAAATTTACAAAAATTACTCTAAATTCAAACAATTATTTTTTCAGAAAAAACCCAGAAAAGTCAACCCATCTATAAATTTTTTTATTCAACTAAAATATTATATATATCTTTATATTGATGTGATTTTAATTAATCAATAATTGAATATAATTATTTCAAGGACGTTTGAATCAGTTAATAGGGATATATATGATTTGAACCTTCCATCTCCAAGGATTGAATTTAAGCGGATCCTCGAATTGGTCAGCGTTGAGGTGAAGACCAACCGTGGCTATCAGAATCACCCATCCTTCCGGGATTGTGTATCCTGCAAAAAATTATGAATTATATATAACTATTTTGACTCGAATCTACATATGTGACTATCGGTTAATATTTTGTACATAAAAATTAATTAAATAAATTTTTTTATAGATAATATTTGGATTAGAAATCTATCACACAATTAACGCGCGATTTCACAAGATTTTTTGTGGGCTGTTTTATTTATTTCTATTTTTTTAATAAAAAAATGAGGTTTATTTATTTTTATTTTTCCTTTTTTTTAAGCATTGGGAAAAGGGATTTTATACAAAATAACCTTCTTTTTAAATATTACAACTACATGATACAACAATGTAATGAAACTGTCCGCACAACCGATGGGATTTGAGCATATATGGACTCGAGACTTGCTTATCTCGAACGATGAAACTACTAAAATTTACCTAAATAAATTAGGAAACCTGCCCGCAATCAGCGGAAATCGAACCTAAGAATATTGTACTTGTACTCTAAAAAAAAAAAAAATTTGTAAAATCAGTTGACAAATATTGGTTTATTCTCTTCCACTATATAGTACGAAGTAAAGAGGAAAATTGAACATTCTAATTTTTTTAAAAAAAATAAAATTGTGAAGATTAATTAATATATTATATTATATATATAACAGTACCATTAACTTGGATATCTTTGAGGGCTCGACGAAAAAATCCAGGGGCTATGTTCCCCAGCCTGAGCACTTCATTGATGACCTGAAGTGTGAAGGTCATGGATTTGTATTCGTTCCATGTTAGACTCGACTCTGGATTCTCTCTTTTCTTGATTATATTCTCATGCTCCCCCTGTAATATAATTGTGTTACAATTATATATATTTCATATGCATGCATGCATGCCCATAATGTTAATATTATAATTTGTTCCAAATTAATTAATATTGTCAAAAATGTCATCTACTCACGATTAATTCCTCCAGCACCAATGGGTTTTCCTCCAGCAACTTGAAAGCCAATGCAAGTGTGGTGGAGATCGAATCCGAGGTGACGAACAATAGTCCGAACATGAGTTGAACGATGAAGTCTTCGTTCAAGAACGATTCCGTGTTCTTGTCTTTGATGATATGGTCGAGAAGATCGCCGTGGCTCCTTTCGGATTCCGCGAGCCTCTTGGTCACTACATCCCTCATCATTTCACGAACTTTCTTGTGTATCTGATATATGAGTTTTTCAAGTTTCAATCGGTAACATATAGTTTCTTGTGAAATATTTTGATATAATTTGATGAACGATCATATTACATATATTCATGGATTAATTGCGATGCATTATCCAGTGAAATATCGATATTGCTAAAAAGTCATATGCTCCCGTGTTTTTTAATATATAATCATAAGAGTTTTTTTAGCAATATCATGATTTCACATGTTATTTACCTGCAAACATTTATGATGTGCGGTGCCGGGGATATTGATGGGGAAAGACATTAGGCCCTCAACCAAGTCTCTGAACATGTCACTTATCTTGTCTGGTGCATCGCCGCTGAATATTTGTTTTGCAGCAAAATCAATAGCCATCTGTCATGAGTAGAGATCGAATTTCTTGATCATTTCGTGTCGTAAAAAAGTGTAATTAATGATCGATCAAAAGTTGTGTTTGAATGAAGATATATTTACCGTGACGGATTCGCTTTTGACTTCTACGGATCCCCGACTTGACCAGACAGAGAGGGTTTTCTGGACCATAGCATGGATCTGTGGGAGTAGTTTCCCTCTCAAGGCCTCGATTCCGAAGTGGTTCAGAGTCAAGTTTCTGGTGTATTTCCTCGAAGATTGACTCGCCTGATCGAAAACTTCGGCGAAAGTGTCCATGGACCATGTGTCAACTAGTTTCCCATCTTGTTTCAGTAGGAAATGGTTGAATTCGGGGTCTGCGGTTATGATCACAGGCCGTCCTGCTACGTTGGTTCGAAAGATAGGGCCATATCTAAGACGACAGTGCAACTCAAATATTTTAATAGGTTCAACCGTGACTCGTAAAGTGGGACAAAGAGATTATAGAGATGATAAATATTTTTGGCTAAAAACAAAAGTGACATGCACACCTTTTCATTCTATTTTTGATGAATGGGGGGAGATCCAAAGAGGCACTTGGGATGACCAATTGGATGGTTTCTCCAATGAGAGGGAGGCCCATAGAGCCGGGAGGGAGAACTCCATTGCATTTAGGATTCCTCCATCTGTAAATCCAGTGAGTAATATAAATGGCAACCAATGTTCCAACAAAGCAAGCAACATATGACAAATCAAATGGTACTTCTCTTATGTACGAGGAAATAAATGTTTCCATTGTGTTGAGGACTATATATATTGCTAAAAAAGTATTAGACGTTTTTGAAATTAATTTTGTGTATGTGATGAATTTGTTGCTTTAAAATGTGTGTGTATATATATTGGGAGAATAGCAAAAGAAAAAAAAAAGTCAGTTATGTTGAAGGTGCTAACTAGGAATAAGTTATGCCTTATTTTGGAACACTCTAGTGTTTAGAATACAAGTTTTGGTTTATAAAAATATTTTGGTGTCTAAAATTTAGGAAAAAGACACCCGAGAGGATATCACACATGCCTCGTAGGATGTATAGCCGGCCAATTCCTCCTCAAGTCGAACTTGGTAGATTCGTTTAAATGGTTGGATTATGTAATATGTACGAGTTGCACATGAATTTTAGACGAGATCGATATAATTACGTACACATCATTTGGCTCGTGAAGTTGGGACGAGAAACGGAACCAGAAATTAATTTGTTGCATGAGGGGGCAAAGAGCCGAAGATAAGAAAAAAAAAAAAAAAGTCTCTAGCTCAGTCACAATTATATATTTTTAAACATAATTAAAAAAAATCATTGAGAAGATAAATTTACATACAAACTTCTTAATTTATCAATATTTAATTTTCAAAACTTATTAAAAAAACTTAGTTACTATATAGAGATATATTAGTAAAATAATAAAAAAATATTGCTAATTATATTATTATATAATATTGAATTTTCGAAATATATATATATAATATAATATAATCTTATATATTAATTTTAGGGAAAAACATGACATATATAATTGACACAAACAAGCTACAATATAATTAATTGATTATCATTCGGATATTAATCTCATTACATTACGAACACAATTCTTAATTGACACATGAAATACTAAATTTTGTCTTCTAAATCATTGGCTTCATTTTACTATGTATAATTTTGATTTAAAATATGAGAATATAGTACTTCTACATCAAAATATTCGTAATAGAGCCGCACATGGTTAGGACGACGTATGAGATGATAAGAAGAGTGATGTTACATGTATACGAAAGGTTACATGTTGGGTTATACGTTGCACTTGAAATTACATAAATATATTTAATGTATTTTGGAAAAAAAAATTTCAAATAAAATGGAGGAATACGTTTGTAATTTCATATGTAATGTGTAACTCAACGTGTATATATAACATTTCTCTTTAAAGATAAGGATAACATAATTATTGGGAAAATTGCTTTTTTGGTCCTGTATGTTTGTCACTTTGCGATTTTGGTCCTTTATATTTTCAGATTGCAGTTTTAGTCCGCTATCTTTATTTTTTTGGCAATTTTAGTCCTTTTTTCGATGTGGCGCTGACGTGGCACCAATTCAATGCTGATGTGGAGCTGACGTGTACAGTGCCACGTCAGCATTTTCGAAGAAAAAGGACCGAAATTGCCAAAAATCGAAACATACAGGACTAAAACTGAAATGTGAAAACATAAAGGACCAAAATTGCAAAGTGACAAACATACAGGACTAAATTTGCAATTTTCCCCATAATTATTCTTTGACTTTAGAATTAACTTGAATCAAATATCAATAATAAAATAGTTGAATCTTATCATTGGCATTCAACAGTGTTTTAGAATATAACCACCACGATCAGTTTTGTTCTGTCTAGCTAGAATGCTCAGTTAGCGATAGTTATTGCACGAAGAGCACATGAAACACACACATAGTATGATGCCACAAAAGAAATAACAAAGCTTAAATGGACGATGCAAATGGAACTGATGCAGGCATTGCACTTGGTTAATTTGAAGAAGCCCCATATGATGTAATCACTTCTAATTGTTAGTCCTGATTTTCCAACTCGAGAGCTCGAGCCTCAATCGCTCGTTTTCGAGCTTTAAGATGTCGTTTTGTAGCTTCATCTCGTGCAACTCCCTGTCTTCTAGCTGGTTGGATTTCAGCCACCACAACTTCTTCTTCTCCAGCTCTATCTTCTCATCTTGTATCTGCTTTTTCATTTCTTGTAGCTGCAGCAAACGTGCTACGATAGCCGGATTGTCATCCTTTTCGCAAACTCGAGTCGAATATGTATCATGATCAGGTGTAGAAACAACTCCATAATCTTCTCCTTGTTTCTGTCTCTTAATTACCGGTGTGATCATCTCCTGAATCCCTTTTCGAGAAACATGCTTGCTTTTACCTCTGAGACAGGACAGCAGCGAAAGCCTCAGCGACTCGTCTTGCGGGATATAGTTCCAGTTCCGGTTGTGATACGAGGACATCTCTCGGTAAAACAACTGTTTGCACATCAAAATCTTCCGAACCTCCTCCTTGGCTTCCACTCCAATGTCCATGGTCTCCATCAAGGCCGGATTTTCGACCACCACGCGTGAATCCGCGCTGCTCCCGACTACATCATTCAGCCGCTTGTACTTTTTGTTGAGGTCATTGAATTTATCCTCACATTGTTGAGGTGAAACAAAGTAGCCTCGTTCGACCATGCATTTCGAGATAGCCCTCCACTTACCCTTTATTCGACTTCTCTTTTCGCTGTCCGCGGATTCAGAAAACGAATCCTGGCCGATGTAACAAACGGCTGTAATCATCAGCTTAACCATCTCATTCGTCCACTTTATTCGTTGCCATAAGGATTCGGCGCTTGGTACTAATATTCCACCATCAAGTAGGCCATTGTAATCACCGAAATACGGCGCCGCCGGAGCCGCGACTTGATGTGGATGCGCCAATAGACTGGGATAGGAACAATGATAGTCTCGTCGCTGAGTTTCTTGCATTGATGGCTGTGATTCTTGAAAGCCAATTAGTTCATGTTCCTGCGGCATTATAATGTTGCCGAATTCTTGCAAGAGACTTTCCATTTCTTTCAAACTGGTAAAAGATTGATTATAAATGCAATAAGATGTATATATATATACGCAAAAAAATCAAAACATACTATGCTAGCTTAAGTTTATATTAATTAATCATGCTTACCAAACCAAACCAGATCAAGATCTGTGAATCAAGCTTCTTGATCATGCGACGAAGGTGGGATGCATTCGAGGGACCTTCCGATGACAACATTGTTAAAGTCGTCGTAGTGAGTGAATTCATGCACAAACATTGGAGCAAACAAGTGTCGTCTCTTGGCACATGTTTCCGTTGGCAAAGCAGCCAAATGGTTCCCAGTAGATGCTTTGCTTTTCAACGGAGACGCCATTAATTAATTTCTACCAACTTCGTTTTAAACCCCATCGAGTTGGAAGTTACTGATGCATTCACAACTAAAGGCAAGACGTTCTTTGGAGGATAACTACGCCTAAGATTGCCAACATAATTACATAAAGCTCAAGTGGCCGAAGCACATGGGAAATTTACTTTTTTAATTTTTATCATGTATGTTTTTCATTTTCTACTATGATCGATGTCGATCAATTCATTGTCTTACATTATAAAAATGACAGAATATGCCAACAAACAAAAAAACTTGGGCCAAGAAAAGGATTGCGCACTTAGTGGTGAATTTCATTGTAATTTGTGAGATTGTAATAAACTCAATTCATTCATATATATAAAAAATTACAATACAATCGCTTCTATAAACTTCTCAGATCTTATATATCTATTTCTATTATTATTTATTTATTATCAACAAATATGTAGCTTTCATTGTGAATTTACTTTAGTACCCTTATTAATTGCTTTTCTTATTAATTGTTTTTTTCTTCATTAATTGTTGTGCATTATTTGTTTGGTTTTGTTATCATACATTATTATTAAATTCATTGATTATTTTAAAAATAAAGCTAAAAATTATGTTCTTAAATAATTTTTTTCTACCAATAGTTTTTACTTTGGTACCATTGTTAATTTTTTGACTTATTAATTGTTTTTTTTTATTTTTTAATTCATTATTGTGCATTGTTTGTTTGTTATTTTCTCATAAATATGTAGCTTTCATTATGAATTTACTTTGGTACCCTTATTAATTGTTTTTTTTTATTTTCTTAATTGTTGTGCATTATTTGTTTAGTTTTGTTATCATACATTATTTTTAAATTCATTGATTATTTTAAAAATAATCTATTATTCTATTATATATTATCTATAAATATGTAGCTTTCATTGTGAATTTACTTTTGTACTCTTATTAATTATTTTTTTCCTTTTCTTCATTAATTGTTGTCCATTATTTGTTTAGTTTTGTTATCATACATTATTATTAAATTCATTGATTATTTTAAAAATAAGGCTAAAAATTATGTTCTTAAATAATTTTTTTCTACCAACGTTTTTACTTTGGTACCATTGTTAATTTTTTGACTTATTAATTGTTTTTTTAATTTTCTAATTCATTATTGTGCATTGTTTGTTTGTTATTTTCTCATAAATATGTAGCTTTCATTATGTATTTACTTTGGTACCCTTATTAATTGTTTTTTTTTTATTTTCTTCATTAATTGTTGTGCATTATTTGTTTGGTTTTGTTATCATACATTATTTTTAAATTCATTGATTATTTTAAAAATAATCTATTATTCTATTATATATTATCTATAAATATGTAGCTTTCATTGTGAATTTACTTTTGTACCCTTATTAATTTTTTTTTTCCTTTTCTTCATTAATTGTTGTGCATTATTTGTTTGGTTTAGTTATCATACATTATTATTAAATTCATTGATTATTTTAAAAATAAGGCTAAAAATTATGTTCTTAAATAATTTTTTTCTACCAATAGTTTTTACTTTGGTACCATTGTTAATTTTTTGACTTATTAATTGTTTTTTTAATTTTCTAATTCATTATTGTGCATTGTTTGTTTGTTATTTTCTCATAAATATGTAGCTTTCATTATGAATTTACTTTGGTACCCTTATTAATTGTTTTTTTTTTAATTTTCTTCATTAATTGTTGTGCATTATTTGTTTGGTTTTGTTATCATACATTATTTTTAAATTTATTGATTATTTTAAAAATAATTTATTATTCTATTATATATTATCTATAAATATGTAGCTTTCATTGTGAATTTACTTTGGTACCCTTATTAATTATTTTTTTATTAATTGTTTTTTTTATTTTCTTCATTAATTGTTGTGCATTATTTGTTTGGTTTAGTTATCATACATTATTATTAAATTCATTGATTATTTTAAAAATAAGGCTAAAAAATATGTTCTTAAATAGTTTTTTTCTACCAATAGTTTTTACTTTGGTACCATTGTTAATTTTTTGACTTATTAATTGTTTTTTTAATTTTTTAATTCATTATTGTGCATTGTTTGTTTGTTATTTTCTCATAAATATGTAGCTTTCATTATGAATTTATTTTGGTACCCTTATTAATTGTTTTTTTTTATTTTTTTCATTAATTGTTGTGAATTATTTGTTTGGTTTTGTTATCATACATTATTTTTAAATTCATTGATTATTTTAAAAATAAGGCTAAAAATGATGTTCTTAAATAATTGTTTTTCTACCAATAATTTTTACTTCGGTACCAATGTTAATTGGTTGACCTATTAATTGTTTTTTATTTTTTCATTCACTATTGTTCATTGTTTGTTTGTTATTTTATCATTATTGTCATTAACAAAAAATTATATGTTTAAAACTATATACCTAAATAAAAATATCAACTACATCATGTGATTTGGTTTTGTATATCTATTTTTTTAAAAAAATTTACGGTTTTTATTTAAAAGTCAAGTAAATAAAATCTGGTTAAAAGATTAATTTGTATACCTTTTGTAATTTAAATTTTTTTTAATTTCATAATTTTAGAACATGCCGCAACTTGAGAACAATTTTGATGTGTCCTCGGTAGCACATTAGTCCTTACTGGTTCTCGATAATATGAATAGAAACATTTAAATATAGATTGAATGACTTAGAAACTTCTAAGTGTGCATTTTTAGATCTTATAATTCGCTAAACTATTTATTCTACTTTCGCAAATTAATCACAAATAATATGTTTAATAAAATTTATATTACTTTTTTTAGAGCTTCTAATTTTCATTGGCCTTATTATACTTATTGTCATTGATTAGAAATTATATGTTTAAGTTATATATTTAAATAAAAATATCAACTACATCATGCGGCTTGATTTTCTATATCTAATTTTTTATTTCTATAAAAATTTTTACGGTTTGTAGATAAAACTAAGTAAATAAAAAATATGGTCAAAAAAATAATGTGATATACTTTTTGTTGTCTAAAATTTTTAAATTTCATAATTTACTTGTTACCGATCCAAATCCACAACTAATCACTTCATAAGCATATAATTAACTTAATTAAAATATTAATATATAAATAACGGAAGATAACTGAAATGTAAGAATCAGTTATATAACTCAATCAAATTACAACAAAATACAAAAATAGATTTAAACTAAAATTATCGGCAACCTTTGCTCCTACGCCTTGGTAATCGAATGAACATTGATCCACCTCCTGTACAACTTACAAGTTGTCTCGTCAAACGTGATGTTCGTGATAGAAACATGGCTGCGAGTGTCGAGTGAAATCCTCATGTACGTAATCTATTAGTACACATGTTTACATGCAATGCATGAAGCATTAATACTCTGGTAAGCAGGGATTAAACATTGGAGCTCATGCTTAGATTATAGGCATTCCCAGTATGAGCACGCTGCTCCGAAAATCCAATTGGTGCTACACATACTAACTATAATCTTGGACTAAAACTGTCATGGGTAATATTGCGCTTGTTGCTCTATGTACCCATTGGTTGTCGCTGATCGACCCTATTCAACTGAATATCTTAAATGTTATCAGGGCTCAACATGATACACATATTCATATATAACATGACATAATAAAATGCATCATATGACTATTAATAATGCAACAAATAACAATGCAACAAAAAAATATGCATGCTAAGCTTGATATCTCATTCAATAGTTATGTACATCTAAACAACTGATTGATGAACATAGGGTCTAAAGACTTAGCCTAAAGATAAGTGTGTTTATCCAATAGCTACTGTCAAAGTTCCAATTAATAAAGGGTTTCAGGACTATAACTTCATTTGTCGTTCGTCCGCATAACTCGAAAATGCCGCAACTTGAAAACAATTTCTCTATGACCTCGGTAGGACCTTGGTCCTTGCTGGCTCTTGATAATATGAATAGAAATACTTAAATATAAACTGAATGGCTCGGGAACTTCTGAATGTGTATTTTATATCTTATAATTCTCTAATCTCTTTATTCTACTTTCGAAAATTAACCACAAATTATATGTTTAAAAAAGTTATATTTATTTTTTCAGAGCCTCTAATTTTCTATTAGCCTTATTATACTTATGATCATTATCCAAAAATTATATGTTTACATTATATATCTAAATTAAAATATCTACTACATCATGTGGCTTGGTTTTTTATATCTAATTTTTTATTTCTATATAATTTTTTACGGTTTGTATTTAAAAAATATAGTAAAAAAAAATTAATGTGGTATACTTCTTGTTGTATATAATTTTTTAAATTTTTAAATTTTTTAATTTACTTGTCACCCTACCTGGATCAACAACCAATCACTTAATAAGAATGTAACTAACTTAATTAAAATATTAACATATAAATAATGAAAGATAATTGAAAACTTAAGAATTAATTATATAACTCAATCAAATTACAACAAAATAACAGAATAGATTTAAACTAGAACTATTGGTAACATCTGCTTCTAGGCCTTGGCAATCGAATGAAAAATGATCCACCTCATGAACAATTTGCAAATTATATCGTCTAATGTGATGTTCGTGATAGAAACAGAGATGTGAGTGAAATCTTCATACATGTAATCTATTAGTATACATTTTTACATTCAATACATGAAGCATGACTACTCTGGTAAGCAAGGATCCAACATTGAAACTCATGCTTAGATTATAGGCATATCCAATATAAGCACGCTGCTTCGAAAATCCAATACACATACTAACTATGATCTTGGACTAAAACTGTCATGGTAAGTTTGCATACGCTGCTTTATATACTCAGTGTGTGTCACATGGTTACAATAAATAAGAGTTGAGCGACCTTACTCAATTGAATATCTCAAGGGTTCAGGTTCAACATGTACTCAAATGTTCATATATAACATGATAGGAAAAATATACATCATATGACTACTAATAATGCAAAAAATAACATTTAATCCCAAAGTCCCAAGTAAGAAAGGGATTCGGGATTATAACTTCATCTGTCGTTAGTTTGCACAAGTCGAAAATGCCGTAACTTGAGAAAAATTTTGCGATGACCCCAGTAGCAACTTGGTCCTTGAGGGTTCTCGATAATATGAATAGAAACACTTAAATATAGCTCAGGAACCTTTGAATGTGCAATTTAGATCTTATAATTCAAAAATCTCTTTATTCTACTTTCAAAAATTAACCACAAATTATATGTTTAATAAAAGTTATATTCATTTTTTCAGAGCTTCTAATTTGCTATTAGTCTTATGCTACTTATGGTCATTAACCAGAAATTATATGTTTAAATTATATATCTAAATAAAAATATCAACTATATCATGTGGTTTGATTTTTTATATTTTGTATTTAAAAATTACTTAAATAAAATATGGTCAAAAATTAATGTGATATATTTTTTGTTGTTTAAATTTTTTAATTTACCGGTATTGGTCAAATTTTTTATTTTTATGTTAATTTCTTTTATTGTTTTCCCCTAGATAAGTAACTTGCAATTTATCTCATCGAATGTGATATTCGAGAAAGGAACATGGACGTGATTGAAATCGTCACGTATGTATATAATCTATTAATACATATGTTTACATGCAATGCATGGAGTATGACTACTCTGGTAAGCAGAGATCAAACATTGGAATCTGTGTTTAGAGTAAAGACATCTTCAGTATGAGCATGCTACTACGAAAATCCAATGGGTGCTACACACACTAACTGTGATCTTGGACTAAAATTGTCATGGGTAATATTGCACACGCTGCTCTATGTACTCAGTGGGTGTTACATGGTTAATAAAAAAAAGAGTTGAGAGCGACCCTACACCACCGAATATCTCAATGGTTATCAGTCTCAACTTGATATACATGTTCACATATAACATGACAAGATAAACATGCATCATATGACTATTAATAATGTAAAAAATAAAAATGCAACAAAAAATATATGTACTCAATTTGATATCTCAATTAGTACTTATGTACAACTAAACAACTGGTTTAAGAACACGGGTTCTAAAGTCCTAGCCTAAAGATAAGTACATGTTTATCCAATAGCTAGCTACTCCAAATTCCCAATTAAGAAAGGAATTCATGACTATAACTCCATCAGTCGTTAGTCCACATAAGTTAAAAATGCCGCAACTTGAGACCTGTTTCGCTATGACCTCGGTAACACCTTGGTCTTTGCTGGTTCTCGATAATATGAATAAAAACACTTAAATATAGATTGAATGTCCCAGGAACCTTTGAATGTGCACTTAAGGACAAAAATCTTGCATCTCTTTGAACTTATGTGTTCGCGCACAATCTCTTTCATTTCATCCAATGTCTGTTTCTGCTTCTCCAGCAATTCAATGCATCTCTCCTGCTTCACAAAGAGACGACGCCGAACCGCCTCCGCCTCCGCCTCCACAGCCTTTGCCTTCATTGTCTTCATTGATTCCTTTGCCAAGTACATCTCCCAAACTCCGTCTGCAAACCTTAAAATGTAGCTACCATATGGCTTGAGCTTATCCAAAACCACCGAGGAGTACTTCATTCCTTCGAAGAATAGATTGATTGGGTTTTTTTCTAAAGAGTGACAATCACACTCTGAACGTGAATGTGTATTAATATATAATAGCTACTCCAAAATTCCCAATTAATAAAGGGATTTAGGACTATAACTCCATCTGTCGTTAGTCCACATAAGTTAAAAATGCCGCAACTTGAGACCTGTTTTGCTATGACCTCGGTAACACCTTGGTCCTTGATGGTTCTCGATAATATGAATAAAAACACTTAAATATAGATTAAATGGCCCAGGAGCCTTTGAATGTGCACTTAAGGACAAAAATCTCGCATCTCTTTGAACTTATGTGTTCGCGCATAATCTCTTTCATTTTATCCAATGTCTGCTTCTGCTTCTCCAGAAATTCAATGCATCTCTCCTGCTGCACAAAGATACGACGCCGAACCGCCTCCGGAGCCTTTGCCTTCATTGTCTTCATTGATGCCTTTGCCAAGTACATCTCCCAAACTCCGCCTGCAAACCTTAAAATGTAGCTACCATATGGCTTGAGCTTATCCAAATTTCTCAAAAATGGATAACTCAGCCCATTATATACGAATGAACGTACAGATATATATGCCCCAATCCTTCCATGAAAACACCAATTTCTCAAAAATGGATAACTCAGCCCATTATATACGAATGAACGTACATATATATATATGCCCCAATCCTTCCATGAAAACATCAATTTATCAAAAATGGATAACTCAGCCAATTATATCTAAATTGTAAATTTAAATTGGGCACAACCCAAAAAAAAAACCCATTCCTGCCGCGTCTCGAATATATTAATACACATTCACGTTTAGAGTGTGATTGTCACTCTTTAGAAAAAACCCAATCAATCTATTCTTCGAAGGAATGAAGTACTTCTCGGTGGTTTTGGATAAGCTCAAGCCATATGGTAGCTATATTTTAAGGTTTGCAGGCGGAGTTTGGGAGATGTACTTGGCAAAGGCATCAATGAAGACAATGAAGGCAAAGGCCATGGAGGCGGAGGCGGTTCGGCGTCGTCTCTTTGTGCAGCAAGAGAGATGCATTGAATTGCTGGAGAAGCAGAAACAGACATTGGATGAAATGCTTGGGGCATATATATCTGTACGTTCATTCGTATATATGGAAAGATTGTACATCAAGTTGCGAAATTTGGATGCGTACCCAAAAATCAATGAGGATTTTTTTAGCCGTACGGTCTCTGGCGGTGTTATCACGCTCGTTTCTTCTATATGCATCATGATACCTTTCATTTCTGAAGGTCAGCTTAGTGGTACCAGAATTGAGTTGAATTTGGATATATGCCTGGTGGTCCAAGTTCGAACCTGGGAAGGGCAAAAACTCTCCTTTCCAGGTGGGGAGAAGACCGTGAGTATGGGCCTGGGCCCACCAGAGCAGAAATCCATATGGGCCAGAAGCAGAGGGATGCACCCATCCCATTACAGTATTTCATTATGAAAGTTAGCTGGGGTAGCTGACCCTCGTAGTCCGTTCTTGATCGAGTGGGAACTTCATTTTTATGTTTTTTTCATTTAAATTAAATAATATTTCTTCCGCTTAATGGATAACCATTTTCTACCAATGGAGAATTGCTTATCATCTTAGATTCAGGTGATTAGATTTGCACCAACGAAAACCATAAACTTTAATACACAATATAAGCGATCGATTTGCTTATTTTTAGATAGTGAAGGGCGTTCCTTCTTTTATTCTATCCTATAAATAGGTATTGATCATTCATACTGGAAAGCGGTTTTCTTTCTTTTTTTGTGCCAACTTATTATCTAAACGAGTCGCACATACACCCTAGTACATGTTCCTCGACGCTGAGGACATCCCCAAAGAGCGGGGGATTTCGTGACATTTCAAATTGGCTGTCTTGTATTTCTAGTAAGTTGTTTAATGGTTGACATGTTGAATCATATACATAATGGGCTGGTTTAGATTGATCCTAACCGGATGATAATGAATTTTTTTCTATTTAATAAAATAGTGAACTCGGAGATAAAATCTAAAATTACGGATTTGCACAAAATCCATCTTTTTTCATTCAATTGTTGCAAGATCAATAATTCCATAAGTTTGGGCTTCTGTTGTTGACATAAAAACGTCTCTTTCCAAGTCTTCAGATACAACCCATAATGGTTTGCCCGTCCTTTGTGCATAAACCCTTGTGATGGTTTCGCGTATTTTTAGCAGCTCTTTCGCTTCCAGGATAAATTCTCCATTTGCGCCTCATAAAAAGAAGCAACAGGTTGATGGATCATTACCCTGATGATACAAGGGTTTTCTATCTGGTGTGATGAAACGAATAGAAAAGAAAGATAAAGAATAATAGGAAAAATATAGAATTATATAACCGTACGGGCATCATATTTTGTGCATTGCATACGACTCTAGAATCAAATTGAACCTTTTATTTTCCAATGAAGAAATATAAAAATAGAATTTATCAGCCCCAAATAGGTAAATGATCAAATTGCCATCCTTCCTTTCGTAGGAGTTCAAAAATGCTATAAAAAAAATACTATGATGGCTCCGTTGCTTTCTGGATTATTTTTTTTATCTTGGATTCAACAATCCCAAAGTTTCTATTTTTTATCCAAAAAATATTTTTTCGCTGATAAGTGCATTTTATGCACTTAATTTATATATGATTTGACTTGAATTTTGTGATGTATCGAGTGAATATTATGAAAGAGTGGGTGCCCGGTTAGCCAACTTGTGGCTAAGGGCTTTTATGACTCTATGTAAAACAATCTTTTGTTTAATATAATTTACACTTTTATAATGGCATTGACTTTATCTTTCTTCATATTGTTATATTATGATATACTATTGTTGTTTTGATAAAGACCTTGAATATACTATAGTGTATGTAAGATGTGGTAGCACATGGGGATGGCTATCATGAAACACATCTTATAGTCACTGTATATTCTAAACTGTTCCTAGTCAATTGAGCCGTCCGCAAATAAGGATAAGGATCGCTCGAGATTGAGACTAGCATTTGCGATGCCGAGTACCACGTTTCATTGGTATGGAACATAGAGATGTTCAAAGCATGCAAATGGATATTCATATGATGAATGATCGAACTACCCTATTCGGACTTTCCAAGTGGTTATCACTTATCGAGTGGATAAAGTCCGTGGTTTTGGTTGTACACCATTAGTCCTTATTACTTGAAACATCATTGAGACTCTATATGCTAGTACAGTACTTTGACTCGTTTACCGACTCTATTGGGGTCATCAGGTGTCGGGATTGGGTACAGTTACGAAACATATAGGAGTCGATGCTTTGTTGTCAAGGATTCACCACATACTTGCGAGTGTGGATATCCTATGCGATCTGAGGAGATATTAGTGTGACGAATCTCTGGCCAGAGTACATGATGTGTTTTAGGTTAATGGGTTTTCCTAGTAACACATGCGATGTCACTATTTGATCTCCAAGATGTAATGCATAGTTATCGAATCTCGAACGACTCTCGATATACCAATGGTTGTTGATTCGATCGGGATATATGGATGAAGGGACCGTACTGTACGCTAACCAAAATCTACTGGTTCTTGCAGGCACTATCAGTAATACCTAGGGAATCATGGGGCGATGTTGCTAGGCGCTCTTACCATGATTTGATGGGTAAGTCAAAAATTGTTGTTCCGAGTCACAAGGAGTTGTGAGCCCACGGCTAGCTGTATTCCTGAACAATTGAGGGTTACACAAGTAATGGATTACTAAAACCCCGTAGAGATAGTTAAATTTAAAGAGTTAAATTTAATGAAAGAGAAGTTGGACTTCTTAACTAAAGGGAGTGGGATTTCCTAAAATGACATAGGGATGGGCATTTTTGGAAATCACTGAATTTGGATTCAGAAAAATTATCTTGACTCTAAAAGATGCAGAAATGGTTTCTGTGCACATTGGTGAAATCAGTTTATCAATCGGAGTCACGATGAATTTTATATTAATTTCTATAACAACAGGCTTGGCTTGTTGGGCTTAAGTTATGGATTGCGGGCTTTAAGAAGTTAGAGTCCTAATACAATTATAACTTAATCTAGTCTAGAAATTATCTATAAAAGGGACTGCAGTGTTCGAAAATTCCAAGCTTTCAGTCTAGCAATTTTCGAAAATCAGTCTATATTATTCAAGAGGTTTTTCGAAAATTCCTCTGTCCCTTTTGGAGAAAATTCGACTTGTGATTTTTGTGAAAAATTACAAATCGAATTAACAGATCATATCTGTTTATTCTCTACGTAAAACTTCTGATTGATTTCTAGTGCAGTCAATCAGAGGGTTTCTGTTTTTCATTCGTGGACCTAATTCCGGAGTTAGATCGTGACTGTCATCGGTTCCCGGGATTTACAAGAAGAGCAGATTAAATTCTGTTGGAGTCCACGATCAAGCCTTTGCTTGACGAGGTAAAAATTTAATTGTGATTTTATTTTTACTTGAACAAATTTAATCGTAAAAGTTTTGATACCCATATATGGAATCGTTTCATATAATAAAATAAAATTTTAAACTTCCGCTGCATCGGGTATCAATTCTTAATTGATCTGAACACAGTTTTTCAACAGTGGTATCAGAGCCAGGTTGCTCAGATCAAACGATTAAATTAATCGATTTTACAAAATTTTTAAGCCTCGGTTTTTGAAACAAAACGAAAATTTAAAATTGAAATTTAATGGGCAAATCGGGCAGCGAGTCCATCGCTGCCCAGGGCAGCGACCCTGGGCAGCGACGGGCTCGCTGCCCTGCCCGGGCCCCTTTTTTGGGGCGCGGGCTGCCCGGGACCGGGCAGCCCGGAAAAATTATTTTTAATTTTTAATTAAAATTTTAATTTTTGAAATTCTAGTTTTTGATCCGATCGAAAATTGGTTCACGAGGCATCAGATCGAATTGTTCGAGTCCGAAAATTTTAAAATTGATTTTTGGATAAATTTGAATTTTTGGAAAATTAATAAATTTTATCCGTTAAATTATATTTTATAAAATTAATTATTTTGGTACAATTGATGATAATATATCATCTTATGGATGGATAAGATAAAATATGATTTTATCTTTTAAATTATGATGTCTTTGCATGTTTATCCAATTATTGAATTAATTAATGGATAAAGGATGATCGATTTTCATGACCAATGTTTTAGGTGTATGTTAGGTAATTTACATTTGTCTTATTGTTGTTGGTGTTTATTAATGGGCTTGGTTTATAGCCCAATATGATTGTCATATGTAATAAAAGTGGGTCTGGTTTATGGCCCGTTCCCACCCCTAAAAATGTATCCCATATTTGTCATCGAAATTTATTGTAAATTTATTAGACTTAGTGGGAGACAAAGATTTGAAGAAATGGTGGGCCCAGCAGACAATGAAGACCGAAGAAATGTAAATTGAAAGCTCAATGTAATAGGATTGCATTGCATACTTGCATATCACCTAGGATTGGACTTAGACTCGTGATTGGAAACCACGGGTCGATTAGTTAATTGGACCGATCATCCTTAAATAATATATGATATTATTGATGTATGCATGTTTAGACTAAATTGTATGAATCCCGCAAGCATACATAAATTGCATGATGAGACAAATTTTCAAAATTAAAAATCCCTCATTTTAAATATGATTTAAAATTGATATCAAGATTAATAAAAAGAGAATTTAAATATTGTTTAAATATTCCTACCTTCCATCAACGATCAATGTATGAGATGCTACCCGCGTGTACGGTCCGGCTCATATTATTGGGGGGGCCCGTTCGTCGAAAAGTTGTACATTGGATCGACACATGTTGTAAGTTGGGTGGAACTCCCATGGGATTGGCTCATATTATTGGGGATCCACATGGCGACCGTCCATCACAACTTAATATTGATGGGTTATCTTGACATGTCACAATAAACAGCGTCATATTATTGGGCCCTTATTGGACATGAGGTAAAAACATGGGGGTTACTTTGAAAGTAATTGGGCTCTACCTTTTGAAAATTATGGTTGGCTGATATTATTCGGGATCATGATTTGTCAATTGGACTCCATGTTCTCACTAAGGAAAACAGTTTCCCGTTTTCACTAGAGGGTAGTGAAATCGTTAAAATAGTGGGAGTGTAATTCATAAAATTAAAATTCGTCATATTTTATGTCTTAGTAAATTAATTAAACAATCATTGATTATTGTCTGTTTTCTTTTCAGTATACTATTACAATGACTTCTCGCAATCCACTGTTTTCAATTCTCGAACAAAACAAATTGACTGGCGCAAACTATACGGAATGGTTCCGTAAGTTGAAAATTATTCTTACTTCGGAAAAAGCTTTCTACATGTCAGAGAAGCCGCCTCCGAAGGAAGCCCCGGCTAATACAAGTCCGGAAGAGTTGGCCAAACTTGATTTATGGTGGGACCATGATATCAAGGCCAAATGCTACATACAGGCTTCGATGTCTGATGAGCTTCAAAGGAGATTCGAGGATGCCGTGAATGCTGCTGACATTCACAAGAACCTCAAGGAACTCTTTGGAGCTCAGTCAAGGTCGGAGAGGTATGCCACCGTCAGAGAGCTCATGACGAGCCGCATGCGAGATGGGACTTCGGTCTGTGAGCATGGGGTGCGCATGATTGGGCTCATTGAAAAGTTGGTAACACTCGACTTGACTTTGGAGCATGAACTTAGCGCGGACTTGTTGATTCTATCACTTCTTTCATCGTTTGACGGTTTTGTGATGAACTTCAATATGAACAAGATAGAGGCCACCCTTGAAGAGATGGTCAATATGCTTGTCACATATGAAGCCACACTAAAGAAGGATAAACCGATACTCTTGGTTGGCTCCTCTTCTAACTCTAAGAAAGGACCAAGTGGAAAGGGTAAGAAACATTCTATCCCGCCCAAGAAGATTGTACCAAATAAGAAGGGAAAGGCCAAGGCTTCAATTGGGATAAAAGATGAAAACGTTTGTCATTACTGCAAGAAACCTGGTCATTGGAAACGTAACTGCAAGGAATACCTCGAACAGTTGCGAACTGCAAAGGGTATGTTTTACATTGAAATAAATGTTTCGCTTAATACTTCTTCTTGGGTATTGGATACCGGATGTGGATCTCACATTTGCAATGATTTGCAGATGATGACAAGAAGTCGTAAGCTAAGGATGGGTGAGACCCAGCTAAGGCTCGGGAATGGTTCTAGAGTCGAAGTCAAAGCTATAGGAGACATTTATTTAGTTTTGCAAAACAATTTTAAGTTATTTTTTAGAGATGTTTTATATGTTCCGGATTTGGTCAAAAACATTATATCTATTTCTATGCTTGATAGAGATGGTTTTTCTTGCAATTTTGTAAATGAGATTTGCAATATTTACAAGAATGAATGTTTGATTGGAAATGGACAACTTGAAAACGATCTATATAGCTTAAAATTAAAAGACGTTCCAATTAATTATGTTGATAAACCGGTAACAACAATTAAAAGGAAAAACGATAGTCAAAACCCGGCAAACCTTTGGCATGCTAGGCTAGGTCATATTTCCTCAAGGAGGATGAACAAGCTAGTGGGAGAGGGCATGTTTGATATGTCTGATATTAACTCTCTACCTACTTGTGAGTCCTGCCTAAAGGGAAAAATGACTAAATCTCCTTTCAAAGGGAAACCTGAGCGTAGTCAAAATCTGTTGGATTTGATTCATACAGATGTTTGCGGTCCATTTAGGATTGGTACTAAATGTGGCAACACCTACTTCATTACCTTTACCGATGATCATTCTAGGTATGGGTATTTATATTTAATGAAATATAAGTCTGAATCATTTGAAAAGTTCAAAGAATTCAAGGCTGAAGTAGAAAACAAACAAGGTCGAAGAATTAAAGCACTTCGATCGGATCGAGGTGGAGAATACTTAAGTACCGAGTTTTTGAACTATCTAAAAGAGAATGGGATTCTATCTCAGTGGACTCCTCCTATGACACCTCAGCTAAATGGTGTCTCGAAGCGTCGCAATCGAACTTTTTTGGACATGGTTCGATCTATGATGAGCTTTACTGAGCTCCCACCTTCGTTTTGGGGCTATGCGCTTGAAACGGCGGTATTGTTGTTGAACAATGTTCACACTAAAGCAGTAGATAAAACTCCATACGAGTTATGGAATGGCAAAGCTCCTAAGTATTCGTACTTGAGGATTTGGGGATGTCCTGCTTACGTGAAGCAGACAGTGGAAGATAAGTTGGATAGTCGATCCACCTTATGTTATTTTGAAGGATATCCGAAGAATTCAATCGGATATTATTTCTATCATCCTACTGAAACAAAAGTGTTTGTTTCAAGGAATGCCACCTTCATGGAGAAGGAGTTCTTATTAGATAAGAAATGTAAGATGATGGAACTCGAAGAAATTCGAGAAGAACCCGAGATACAAAATAGCGATCCTACACCTCAAGAATCATCATAAGACACGCCTATTACTAGGAGATCCGAGAGGACTTCTAGGCCTCCTATTAGATATGGTCTTCTTCTTGAAGGGGATCAAAGTGAACCCGACATTGGATGTGATCCAAGAAACTTCAAGGAAGCAATTTCTAATGCGGATTCGAATTTATGGCTTGAAGCTATGCAATCGGAAATAGACTCGATGCATTCTAACCAAGTTTGGTCTTTAGTAGATCCTCCCGATGGAATTGTTCCAATTGGGTGCAAATGGATCTACAAGAGAAAGCTTGGGCCTGATGAAAAGGTATTGACCTACAAGGCACGATTGGTGGCAAAAGGTTATACTCAAAGACAAGGAGTTGACTATGATGAAACCTTTTCACCAGTCGCAATGTTCAAGTCCATAAGAATCCTTATTGACATAGCAGCATGGTATGACTATGAGATATGGCAAATGGATGTAAAGACTGCATTTCTTAATGGAAACATTAAGGAAGAGATCTATATGATGCAGCCTGAGGGATACACATCCATGGGAAGCGAGCATAAGGTATGCAAGCTTCAGAGATCAATCTATGGTCTCAAACAAGCATCAAGAAGTTGGAACCAGAAATTTGATGAAACGATAAAGGATTTTGGTTTTATCAAGAACCCGGAGGAACCATGCGTGTACAAGAAAGTAGTTAAGAATGCGGTAACATTCTTAGTACTTTATGTTGATGACATCCTACTCATGGGGAATGATGTAGGGATGTTGCAGTCAACAAAGATATGGTTATCAGGTAGATTCTCGATGAAGGATTTAGGTGAGGCATCATATATTCTAGGAATTCAGATCTATAGAGATAGATCTAAAAGAGTGATAGGACTCACTCAATCAACCTACATCGACACCATATTGAAAAGGTTTTCAATGGATGGGTCCAAGAGAGGACATCTACCTATGTGTCATGGAGTTTTTCTATCCAAGTCTATGTGTCCCAAGACTGACGAAGAGATAGAGAAGATGACACACGTGCCATATGCGTCAGCCATAGGTAGTATCATGTATGGGATGATATCTACCAGACCGGATATGGCCTATGCTCTGAGCGTCACGAGCAGATACCAAGCCAATCCCGGTCAAATGCATTGGAAAGCCGTGAAGGATATTCTTAAGTACTTGCGAAGGACTAAGAATTTATTCATGGTTTATGGAGGGAGAGAATTGAAGTTGGAAGTCTATACCGACTCTAGCTTTCAATGTGATGTGGATGACTCGAAATCAACCTCTGGATTTGTATTCGTGCTCAATGGCGGTGCTGTCTCTTGGAAGAGTTCCAAGCAGGACACCACACCGGATTCCACCACTGAGGCAGAATACATTACAGCATCAGCTGCTGCTAAAGAGGCGGTTTGGATAAGGAAATTCATCCAAGAGTTGGGTGTAATTCCTGAAGCTGTTGGTCCAGTCCCGGTGTACTGTGACAACACGGGTGCCATTGCTCAAGCAAAGGAACCAAGGTCTCATCAGAAGTCCAAACACGTACTGAGAAAATACCACATCATCCGGGAGATCGTGGAAAGAGGAGACATCAGTGTCGAGAGAGTGGCCTCTACAGACAATATCGCTGATCCGCTTACTAAGCCCTTGCCAGGACCATTGTTTGACAAACATCGCGAAGCAATGAGATTACGTAGTATGACTAGTTGGCTTTAGGGCAAGTGGGAGATTGAAAGAGTGGGTGCCCGGTTAGCCAACTTGTGGCTAAGGGCTTTTATGACTCTATGTAAAACAATCTTTTGTTTAATATAATTTACACTTTTATAATGGCATTGACTTTATCTTTCTTCATATTGTTATATTATGATATACTATTGTTGTTTTGATAAAGACCTTGAATATACTATAGTGTATGTAAGATGTGGTAGCACATGGGGATGGTTATCATGAAACACATCTTATAGTCACTGTATATTCTAAACTGTTCCTAGTCAATTGAGCCGTCCGCAAATAAGGATAAGGATCGCTCGAGATTGAGACTAGTATTTGCGATGCCGAGTACCACGTTTCATTGGTATGGAACATAGAGATGTTCAAAGCATGCAAATGGATATTCATATGATGAATGATCGAACTACCCTATTCGAACTTTCCAAGTGGTTATCACTTATCGAGTGGATAAAGTCCGTGGTTTTGGTTGTACACCATTAGTCCTTATTACTTGAAACATCATTGAGACTCTATATGCTAGTATAGTACTTTGACTCATTTACCGACTCTATTGGGGTCATCAGGTGTCGGGATTGGGTATAGTTACGAAACATGTAGGAGTCGATGATTTGTTGTCAAGGATTCACCACATACTTGCGAGTGTGGATATCCTATGCGATCTGAGGAGATATTAGTGTGACGAATCTCTGGCCAGAGTACATGATGTGTTTTAGGTTAATGAGTTTTCCTAGTAACACATGCGATGTCACTATTTGATCTCCAAGATGTAATGCATAGTTATCGAATCTCGAACGACTCTCGATATACCAATGGTTGTTGATTCGATCGGGATATATGGATGAAGGGACCATACTGTACGCTAACCAAAATCTACTGGTTCTTGCAGGCACTATCAGTAATACCTAGGGAATCATGGGGCGATGTTGCTAGGCGCTCTTACCATGATTCGATGGGTAAGTCGGAAATTGTTGTTCCGAGTCACAAGGAGTTGTGAGCCCACGGCTACCTGTATTTCTGAACCATTGAGGGTTACACAAGTAATGGATTACTAAAACCCCGTAGAGATAGTTAAATTTAAAGAGTTAAATTTAATGAAAGAGAAGTTGGACTTCTTAACTAAAGGGAGTGAGATTTCCTAAAATGACATAGAGATGGGCATTTTTGGAAATCACTGAATTTGGATTCAGAAAAATTATCTTGACTCTAAAAGATGCAGAAATGGTTTCTGTGCACATTGGTGAAATCAGTTTATCAATCGGAGTCACGATGAATTTTATATTAATTTCTATAACAACAGGCTTGGCTTGTTGGGCTTAAGTTATGGATTGTGGGCTTTAAGGAGTTAGAGTTCTAATACAATTATAACTTAATCTAGTCTAGAAATTATCTATAAAAGGGACTGCAGTGTTCGAAAATTCCAAGCTTTCAGTCTAGCAATTTTCGAAAACCAGTCTATATTATTCAAGAGGTTTTTCAAAAATTCCTCTGTCCCTTTTGGAGAAAATTCGACTTGTGATTTTTGTGAAAAATTACAAATCGAATTAACAGATCATATCTATTTATTCTCTACGTAAAACTTCTGATTGATTTCTAGTGCAGTCAATCAGAGGGTTTCTGTTTTTCATTCGTGGACCTAATTCCGGAGTTAGATCGTGACTGTCATCGGTTCCCGAGATTTACAAGAAGAGCAGATTAAATTTTGTTGGAGTCCATGATCAAGCCTTTGCTTGACGAGGTAAAAATTTAATTGTGATTTTATTTTTACTTGAACAAATTTAATCGTAAAAGTTTTGATACCCATATATGGAATCGTTCCATATAATAAAATAAAATTTTAAACTTCCGCTGCACCGGGTATCAATTCTTAATTGATCTGAACACAGTTTTCCAACATATTATGCGTATTTGTTGTTGTTTTTGTGAGTTGCAAGGATTTGAATAAAAGTAGCAAGAAGAAGCGGAAAGCCGAATTACGGGACAGCAAACTTCAGAAAATTACTGGGAATGTTACAGACACCTAAATCCAATCTTGACCGTTCAAATTGAATTTTAGGATGTTTTAAAGTTTCTGTCAAAATATCAGCTCGATCCGACGGCTAGAACTTAAGTTATGATTTTTACAAAAATGCTGCGCAGATGGTGAAATGGAAGAACAAGTAGCGCACCAGCTCTAGTTTTCCAGCGCTCCAGCGCCCGTAAATTCATGTCCAGAGCTCCCCAGCGCCGTCTTTTGAGCGCTCCAGCGCTAGATGTCCGTCATTGAAAAATAAAATACAAAACTTGAGCGCCCCAGTGCAGAATTATTAGCGCTCCAGCGCTGCGCCATCTTTACAAATATGGAAAGTCTTTAATCGAGTTTTAAAAGGGATTTTATGACTTATTCGGGAGGATACGAGGGTTTAGAGAGTTTTCAGAGCATAGAGACGACGATTGAGAATTTTTGAAGTGCACAAGAGCTCGAGATTCCGGTAAACGAGGATTTCTGTGGATGCTGCAGCTGGAGGTTCAATATTTTCTAAATTTCCTGAACAGGCTTATGAGATGCTTGAGCAAATGACTGCTAACAGTTATCAGTGGCCGAGTGAGAGATCTGTAATAATGAAGTCTGCTGGAATACATGAGGTTGATGCATTCACTGCTTTGACTGCTCAGATGGCTACTATTTCTACATAGTTGGCTGCACTGACCAAAGGCAATCAAGTTTCTATTAAGACAGCATCGCTGGCGACTGCCGTAAATTCTGCTGATGGATTTGAGAGTGTGGAGCAAGCTCAATATGTGAACAACAGAAATTACAACAACTATCAAGGTATCATGTACCCAATCAATATCACCCTAGTCTGCGTAATCATGAAAATTTTTCTTATGCTAACAATAATAATGTGTTGAATCCTCCTCCGGGATACAATACAAATAAGGGTGAGGGTAAGCCTCCTTTGGAGGATGTTGTTAATGCTTTTGTGCAGGAATCGTGCAAGAGGATGGCGAGGACTGAGACTCGCCTTGACAGCTTAGAGACGCATGTGG